>NC_073745.1:126743916-126765207 GCF_029784135.1 Toxorhynchites rutilus septentrionalis
CCGGTTGGGAGTATAAATAAAACGTTAAACCATTATCAGGGCTGCAACTGCTCTATCCTTGGGAAAACAAAAAGGTTTCCACCACACACACAAACACACCCACACTAGTCTTCTCGGAATGAACCGTTTGCTTTGCTTTATTCACAACCTCACTCGAGCACATAAATCTTGTACAGATAAAGACGCTTCGGCAAAACTTTGCTAACCAAACTGTCAATACAAACTCTCTGTCTTTATTTTGCCCTACTGTGAAATTATCTCTCTGTTTGAGCAGGTCGCCAAATGCTTCCAAACACCGTCCATGTGGTGCTCTAGATTATTTATTCGGAATCGTCTCTATTCGATCTTAATTTATGTTTGCGTCCCGGGTCGAGCAGCTGAACCGATCCGATTCGCAAACGGCTATCCATTTAAGCGTAACTTCCCATATTACAGAGAAGGGGGGGGGGGGTGTAATTACAAAGAACCACCAAGAAACTCTTGGGAGTCATCGAAAAGGAAGTATTTAACTTCAACACCCAGCATTTTAAAGATAACATTCGTCTTCACCCTCACCCCCCAGGCAGTTGGCGCGCGCGTGTTTCGTCATCAAGTCTTGAGCGAACGAAGCTCTCCGGCTCCGAACAAAGGTTAAAGTTGTACCTACATTTGCCACCCACGCAGGACCCAGCGGCGGCGGTGGCGGCGGCCGCCTGTCTCTGGCTGGCTGTCTGGCTGGTTGGTTGACTGACTGGTTGGCTGAGGTTGTTCCGCAAACTTTGGTTCCCTGTTTCTCTCACTGTGTTTCGCTTCAACTTTGGGAGGTAGTGATGCTTATTCCCGGTTCATACGACCATGTATGAACAGTGGCGACTTCATGAAACACGGAGGGTGGTGGTGGTGGGCTGAGATGATCCCACCACGAGGGGTCTCTCTTTCTCTCTAGTCAAGTGCTTGTGCTTCGGTTCGATTCGAGTGGCGGAAGATTTCCTGACGTGTGTTTTTCGACTGTGTTTGGATATGGTTAGCATATGTTTGAGCTATTTTCATTTAAGTATTTCGGGAGGCATTTTCGTTTGTGCATAAATTTCATGTTCGAATTGTTATGTTTCGTTTCGAGTGGTTTCCTTGTGGAATTCCACTATTTAATATGCGTTTTCTGTCCGCGTTGCTCGACTTCTTCCTAGTATTTCCGCTGGAATATTCCACAAATAAAAAATATCCATTAACTCATCAAAAGTGAAATTTGATTCTAACTCCTCTTTCGAGATATTTCAGATTCTAGACTTACGGATTCCCGATTTTAGATCCTGGTTTAGTTTAGATCCTAGCTCTAGTTCCTGAAGTTTTGGATTTCATATCGTCCGTGTGAACTTCGATTTATGATATTGATATTGATCTATATTGAATTTGTCAATATGAATACTTATGCTCGGATTCATGACTAAAAATCGTAGATTCATTATCATATTAACCCTCTACCACCGTTTTTTATTTATCTAAAAAACCTACTCCACTTTTATCTCGAATTTCCGACTTTCAACA
The DNA here is from genome assembly GCF_029784135.1 of Toxorhynchites rutilus septentrionalis. Taxonomy (NCBI): domain Eukaryota; kingdom Metazoa; phylum Arthropoda; class Insecta; order Diptera; family Culicidae; genus Toxorhynchites; species Toxorhynchites rutilus. The sequence continues at coordinate 126,745,441 of NC_073745.1, forward strand.
TAAAATACTCCTAGCAGAAAGCTGCCAGCATAAAAACAATGTGTATGTGTGATAGATGAAAATATTCTAAAGACGTTCTAGTGGGGGTGAATATTTAAAATAATGTCTGAATAATTTGAAAAGAGAATCCGCAAAGCCCGTCTAAAGGCGGGCTTGGGCTGTAGAGGGTTAAGGATCAAGAAATTCTAGATTCAAGGTTTCTGAGAATTAGATCTCAGGTACGTATTTCTAACTCAGACTTCCGAGCTAAAAGTCATCCTGTGAATTTCAAATACATGCGGAGTGTCAATTACGTTTCGGGACTGATAGTGAAAATAGTTTTTCAAAGTAGTTATTTTAACCCTTTGCGGTCGTATTAAATTTGGGCATGGGTGTCGTACTGGTCGGAATTATTTTTCCTTGGAAAAGCACAGATGCATGCAAGATTATGAAACATAAACATTTTTTTTAGTGAACTATATACAGGGTAACTTCGATATAACGTACATTTTACTTTCAAAATTGTACGTTGTATCGAATTGTACGTTATATCACAAGAGCTCAGAACTCAGAAACGTAGCTTATATTACTTTATCGTGTTGCTGTTTGAGTAAGGTAAATTAATAAAATCAATTAGAAGACGAAGTCATCCTTTCTCATGATGTTTCCCTCCGTGCTGTTGATTAAAACTTGATTCATTTAGAATTCGGATTCACAAAACAGTTGTATTTAGGGATTGGTTAAAGATACAAAACAAGCTTTAGTATCAAAAAACATATAATTTGTTGTTCTTTCAGAAAAACAATATTCGAAAAATTGTTCCTTTGGACTTTTGATAATGTATACGTTATATAGAGGTAAAATGTACGTTATATCGAGTGACGTTATATCGAGGGTACGTTATATCGAAGTTCCCCTGTACTCGTATATGTATTATAGGGTAGCAATGGATGTATGGAAAAAATTTCATCATCGAATTTCAAAAACCGACCTTGTACAATTTGTTTATTAGCCCAAAAAATGACCTGTGCAAAGTTAGGGGTATCCAATTCGTATGAAGTTCTCAGTTCTCTCGGGGAATCAAAAGAAGTTCAAACTATTTAAAACAAAGAGATGGAATCGCGATGATTTGCAAGAGTATGTGCGGGGCAGCAAGAAACCGAAGAAGCGTATCGTGTTGAGTTGCGTTATGGGAATTTTCGATTATTATTATGATGTAATGATTTTGCATAAAACATATATTTCATAATTCGCCTTCGTGTGAAATCTGTCGAAACAGTCTCCAAGAGTAAATCATATGAAGTATAATCAATACATAATTATATTTTTATTATCCGTTGGATATGAGACACTTTTGCCATTAATGCAATAAATATGTAATTAAAGCCAGCAATGTGTATCCGAAACGATCAACACTATTCACTTCTAACAAACAGAGATTGTTTTACATGACATGACATAAGGCACTTATGCAAACTATTATTCTGCTTTAAAAAAAACTACTTCAGCATAATTTAAACCAGTAGTTACTCAAATAATGATTTCTGCGTATCCGAAATGATGGGAACTTTTCAGTTGAGATGAACAAAGAATTTATCGCTTGAGACACTTATGCGATTATTGAAATAACATGAGACATTTATGCAAACAGTAGTTCTGATACTTATGAACCATTTTTTCCATCACACCAAAGTGTTTTTTTTATCCCTTTTGTTTATTTTAGGCTCATTAGCATTTTAGCTGTAACAGAGTAGAATTTTAATCGTGTACATGTCACATATTTATCATATCTATAATTAGCACATTACACAGTTGCCATTTTTCGGCGTTAGAGTATTCCCTTCTATACCATTGTAAATGGTACAAATTTACACAGTAGCCATTTAGGCGTAAGAGTTTTCTATCTGTTCTTCCATTATCCAGTTAAGACTGGACAGCGGAGACAGTCGTTGATCCATTGTTGAGTTATTTATAGAACAGCAGCCCGATGTTAAGCGAACGCGCAACCAATGTGGCTACGGAGTTCCCCACACCAAAGTGTTACAGTGGCTAAATTATGCTGTCATGATTTTTGTCCCATATTCCTATGCATTCAACGCATTGTGTCTTGTGTGGGAGATTGCTTTGTTTGAAACAGAGTACCGTTATCTATTACTCATAGGAACACCGTATTGATTCGTGAACAGGTACACTAGGCATCGAGATTCGTTTAGGAAAAGCATAAACTGATACTTGGTTGAGTAAAATATATGATTAGCATGGTTTCTTGCTGTGGTGGCTGAGAGCAGACAAGCGACCACAAAGAGTTAATATCCGTTGGTTCTATTATTTGAAGTAGTTCCCTCTATCTTGAAAACACTTTCTCAAATTACACATTACGTTCTCTAGCTAGCCCAGTCCAGGAATAAAAACGAGGCACGGAGGACAATAATAGACAAAAATACATATGTTTCGAATAATCTTATTGAGAGGAAAAAAACAGAGAATAAATCAAACAATCGAACATTTTTAGATGTACGTGTTTTGCTCTTTATAACGAACGAATGTTTAGATGTCAAAAAAACATTGCGAGGAAGATCATGATCAATTTGACACATTCCAGATCAAAGTTATGTTTTCTAATGATTACAGTTTTCATGGTTTCAAAATTGAGTCATGGCAGTTTCCGATTAACACATATTGTTCACCGTACAATAATCCTTTCATTGATGCGGCAAAATATAAACAGTAAGTTTCATTAATTCCTTATATTCTGGAAAATATTTACAACCAACAGTTTGCGACTGCGACAGATTCTTTGTATCTCATTAATTATATATAGTTCGTTTGATCACTGTCCATCCATCAAACGAAATGTGTTAATTAATCTGGACAGGAGTTTTTTTTACCAACTTAGCATACTTTAGATCTCTGATCAACCAAAAAAGACTTTGAATACAATCCAACTGTTGTGTTTCTCCTGGACTAGCCTCCTATTTTTCTATTTAACTCCTGTATTTCACAAGAATCAACTAGACTTTTAAGAATATTTTGCACCTCATTAGTCTAAAATACCAATGAAATCATCAATACAAATAGTAATATTTTTCTTTATTCTCAAAATACGGTACAAATTGATAAAAAGACGGGGCAACCAAATATGATCGAAAAAACGATACTGTCTCGTTCAATACGGTACGTTTGGTCAGCCTATCTCTAGCTCATTATAAAAAAGACAGTTCAATTTTGCTTTCATTGTTGGAAAAAGTAAAAAGTCACATAGTACCAAATCAGATGACTTGTACTGCGGAGCATTATGTATAGAAAAGCCCTACTTCCTAGATTGTGATATCCGGCGGATTCTCCAGCAACCGTTTCTGATATACTTTTTCCAAGTTTCGTGTTAAATTTAATAATTGTTCTTTGATCCATGTTAACATATTAAGGACCGAACGTTTTGGGGCAAACTGGAACGCTTCATTTGTTCGGATTCCACGAATGAAATCGTTTCCTTCGATGTGGATGAGACGAAGGCGAGCCATCGGTAAGCCTTGTTAGATTCTTGGCAAACCAAGGATTTAACATTCAAGGGCAGAAAACATGGGTTATTTCGTGATCTTTCCGACGCGAACGCGACGCACGAGAAAACTCGTGAGCGGTCCGCAATATGTTAAGATCAAAATTATACAATAAACGTCTCTTTGAACTATACTCATATGTTTGGTATTTAAGAATGAGATACCAAATAAATTCTGAGAAATGATACCGCCTGGGTAAATTTTGCTGGCACTCCTAGTTGCTAAGATATAATTTGGGCCCCGGATAATATTTTTTTAAATTCATATTGAGATTTGGGATTTATTCCGTAAACTTCATCATCTTCACAGTTTAGATATGAAACCATGGATTGAAAATCCTAATTTTGGATTCGCGATACTCAGATTCGATATACTAAATAAAGAATATATGGACACCGGCAATCTTAAATCTTAAAGTGAGACTTACCTATGAACTTTGAAATCTGTAGTCTGGAAAGTACCTTTACTTACAATATTCAGAATCCAAAATACAGAAAAAGATCTCAGTCAAATAAGATTTCAAATCCCAGTTGCTGACTCAAAATACAATTCCAGATTACATGTACATAATGTTTGCTACAAATGCGTATTACATCAATTCCATCTCTAGGCCCTGATTAATGTATACAAGATCTGATACATGGTCAGATTGAAATTACAAATCTTTGATTCCGAATTACATTTATTTTCGCAGATGTCTGGTTGTAATTACAGTTCCAAAATTCAAATTTTATATTCTTACTACGAATGAATGCATGATACATTTTTAAATTGTAAATACAATCAGTTATAATCTATCGGAGCGGCATTAATGCTCCAGAGTCTTCAAAACATTATGATATTAGGATCCCAGACTGTCATTAAGATACATTATCATATCGAGGGGTCATACACGGAACAGAGAATTCTAAATCCAAACACTAGGTCAGTTCGAGATACGGAATATGGAAGAAATGGCTTTTGAAAACTCCAATCTAAAACTGGAAATTTTCTATGAGCCAAAATACAGAGAGAGCCAGCTCCAGATTTCAGATTCCGAGTCCCAGTAGCTCGTTCGAGAAATAGTTCTAGATTTCAAGTACAGGATTCGCGTTCCAAATGCGTATTCCGGACTGAGATTGAAATCAATTTTCTAGATCATTAATTTCAGAAACAGACCAGATACAGATTCAGATTACAAATATTTGATTCGGTATACATTTCTTTTTGCATATATCTGATTCTAAAGTCAACTTAAAAATACAGGATAAAATTTTAAGTGTTACCAGATACAAATAGAAATTTCAGATCCATGTTCAGATTCAGTATTTCAGATTTCGGATCTCGAATACATCCAGGACTCAGACAAGAAATAATGAAATAATGAAGAAGAGGTAGTACAATAAATGCTGCTTTACTGAAGAGAATTGGCAGCATATTCGGATAGGGCGCGCAAAATCGTTTGTTTCTGAGAATGTTTCAGGTGTTTCAGACTACGCACAAATCCTGCTCGACGCAGAGCTTGCACTAACGCTCGCAATCAAAGTAGAAGATAAATGTTACGAGAAAAAAAAATCAATTTCTTCCGTTCATAATGCTAATAGGCGATATTAAAATTCTTGAGCAACCTTTTAAAAAACAACGACAGTGTGAGTGAACCGCGCTCCCGTGGCCGAGTGGTTAGCATAACACATTATCATGCGGGGGGTTCGAGTTCGATTCCCATTCAGGATAGCCGATGAATTTTTTTCCGACTTTCACTGTGGTCACGCGTATTCTAGAGTTTGCTATCCAGATTATATTCAAGACGTGTTATTTGCATAAGAAATCTCAACTAAAAAAATATCTCTCATTTTCAGGAACTCAAATTAAATGATTAAATTTATAAGGATGATTATTCTTAGTTATTCTAATTCATCTAAGCTATCATATCGAATATCATCAATTTTTAAAAATTCATTCGATACCGCATATATTAGGTTGGGGAAAAAGTTACTCAATGTCTCGCGTAACATCGATCATACAATTTCAAGTTTAGGCTCGTAGTAAAGGTGACATTTCACACTAAAAAAATCTTTTGCTTTTCTTTCTTTTATGAATGCGAAAATGCAAGCCAGGCCGTTGAAATTGTGAATGATGTTTATGGTGCCGATACTGCAACAGTAAAATACGTGCAAATTTATTTATATTTTAAAATTTTGAATTTAAAAAAATAGTTTTAATTCTTTTTTTAATTTTTTTTAGTGCAACACACTAAATAAATGTCTCTACTGTCAACAAATGGACCGTTTGAAGCTAGCGATTGACCATAAACGTCCAGAGTTGGCCAACAGAAGAGGTGTTGTGTTCCATCAGGACAACGCAAGGCTACACAATTTCGAAAGCTTGATTGGGATATTTTAATATATCCTGCATATAATCCGAACCTGGTACCACCTTTTTCTCGCATTGCAAAATGTCCAGAGTGATAAAAAATTGGAATCAAGAGAAGATAGTAAAAATCTATTGCTAGAGTTTTTCGCCAACAAGGACCAAGACCTCTATGATAGAGACGTTATTACCTACCTTTAGAATGGCAACAAATTTCACAACAAAACGGTGCATAGTTGACCCAAATCGGACAATGCGAAGCTTTTCCCCGCATTTTCCCCAATCTAACATAAAAGTCAATCTTTGATAAGTTTTTTAACGATGAATTCAAAATGCTGTGTTTCATAGAAAATTTGAATCAAAACTATGGATTTCGAGTTGCGATATCTTGAAACAATAATAAATAATTGTAGATCTGTCTTTATAAAAAGACCGGTTGCAATTGAAGTCAATCATATCATACAAATTGTTATTGAGGAAAGCATAATTATCTAATTACCAAGTCATAAAAAATAATAATGAGGAGAGTCAGGATAATGACCTATTAATTTGAATATGTATAATTGTCACTACATATATGGAAAATAGAATCTGATCAACCTCCTAAAGGTTTTCAACTGAAGATCAACTCATACCATATCACAACAAATGGAGGATATGTGATTTGCGCAGATTTTTAAATACAATAATAACAAAAAACTGTTCGCAGGAATTCACCATACTACCGTAATCACGAAATTTTTTTTCAAACTTTTTTCAAAATTTCAATTTCAAACTTCGCTACGTTATAAGTTTGGAATTCACTCTCATTCACGAATCGTCACGTCCTCCTATACTCGCGCATACGGTCAGTCACACCGAGAATCATTGAGTTGACTGCATTAAATGACTGTGGAAAACTAAATAAAGCTGAAGAAAAAAATATTTTTTGGAGTTTTTTCATTCAATCTTCAATATCTTTTTTTTTTAAATACAGTAACTCAAACTCGAAATCATACCCCACCATACAGATATCATTCCACTACTTTTGAAAGCCGAAAAAAAGTTTTCGAAACTTTCCATTAAGAAAATGATATGCACCATTTTATGTTATTTTTCGGCTCATTTAATGTAATAAATCGGAATTCCATAAGGTGTGCTTAAAATTAACTTTAGGTGTAGGATCTTTCAACACGGAGATTTTTTTATTCGAATAAAAAATTTCCCTTTCGTTTTTGATGATGAATAATTAAATAAACTTTCGTTTTCATGAGTTTGTATATGTATATGTAAAAATGCGTATGTATACGTATGAATATAATCACTCCTTGAAATGCTCGTGAGCAGGGTTTTTTTTCCAAAATATATATTTTTATCAAGGCTCATATGGCGTTAGCCTGACGGGGCCGGGAGTTCAACATTTTGACAGTTTTTCTTATTATCTATATTAGTAATATGTATCCGATTACTCGCGGTCGGCTCGAGGTTAGTATTACAAGTGTTCTCGTAATTGGAATGTTGCTGTCTCCAATGCTCTGTGCGTGTGCCCAGGGGGTGAGCAGGGTTTTTTTTAAGGCTCATATATCTATAATTAGCACATTACACAGTTGCCATTCGCCAGTATTCCTTCTATACCATTACATATGGTACATTCACACAGTAGCCATTTAGGCGTAAGAGTATTCTTTCTGTTCTTCCATTATCCAGTTGGACCACCGGACAGCTGAGACAGTTGATTGATCATTGTTGAGTTATTTATAGAACCGCAGCCCGATATGGCTTGCAGAGCAGAGCAGTTGTATGGATGAATCGATCTTATTTCGACCGTGGATCGATCTCCATCGCTGATGATTGTTGCGTGGACGTAGCTATTCTGTAACAACACAAAGATGGTCAATGAGGGTCCTGATCGATCGCTTACTAAGCGAACGCGCAACTAATGTGGCTACGGAGATCCCCTAGTGAGCAGGGTTGTGAACTGTAATTTTCAAGAATCAGGAAGAATGTGATTAAAACTCAGTAGAAATCAGGATAGTCCATATTGGGTTTTCCGGTATGTTCGTTGACGATTTTTTGGGAGAACAAAAGTATATTTTATATAGGCAGACATACAATACAGTTTGAAAATTCTATCCTCCCAGAACATGATTGCACTCTCGACTGTTCAAAGTATTTTTATGATGTACCTAGGGTCGAAGTTCTTGCACTCGAGAGAATTCTGCTGCCTTCAATTTGTGCAGTTACGAGGTGGAAATGTAACCCTTCTTTTTCGCGCCGGTTCGATGGTGGAGTTTTCCTTCAGAGAATGTCGGAACTGGGAGCGACAACAAAGTTATATAACTATTTTGAGAAAAGTCAAATGAAAAGTTCATTGTCGATTCTCTACATCGGCCGGGACTAATCGTGTTTATGTCCACGCTATATTTTCGATAACACGAATCACTTCGGAGTAGATAGTCAATGAACGAAAGGAAGAGTAAGCATTATACAAGTGCGAAACGGAGAACTTTTTATGCAGGTAATTATGACAGTTCTGATTTACAACAGAAAAACTTTTACTGGGATCCCACTCTATTTAGTACGGATAATTTTTACACAAATAAAATAAAATGTACAAAAATCAGGAAAAATCAGGATCATTTCAGAAAAATCAGGCAAAATTGAGTGTTTGTCAGGATATCAGGGAACGTGCCAAAAAGTCTGGGAAATCCTGAAAAATCAAACGGTTGGCATCCCTGTTCGTGAGTATAAACGTATGAAAATGAAAAGATACGAATAGCATTTTGAACTTCTAAACTTCTATTTTTACACGAATAACCAGGATGGTCGATTTCCACTATGATCATATTCCTCGTAACAAGTTTATAGACTTTGTTGTTTGTGCGCCAAAATGATTCATGACAAAATTATTGCCTATGAAAAAAATTGTGCTTTAGAATTATAGATGATTCACATTTGAGTGGGAATGTTCATGTTTTGTTAATTCTAACTCATTATACAAATCTAGGGGGTGGACAATTTTCACTGTGACTCACTATATACAGATTTTCGCAAGAATGATTTTTTTTAAATTTTATTCATTCGTCATCATTCAAAAAGTCATCATTCAAAAATTATTTGTGAATTTTTCCCTCAAAAGGTGCATGATGAAAAAGTTATGAATCGATAGCTTAATGAATTTAACGTTTACTCGAATCCGGAATTCGCGGAAAAATAATCTAGCATTTTTGCTACGGAATTGAGTCGTTTGCTTCCCGGTTGAAATCGAAAACGACATCAATAACAATAAAAAATATGAGGGACCAATAATTATGTCCGATAGCAAAACATTTCGCAATCATTGAGTTTCTAAGTGCTGTACCTAGAGCGACTAAATGTCCTCATTCCGGCGAGAGTATCGCACATATCCATATCATCCTATCTTCAGGGTTCAGAACCTTAAGTTTCGGGTCAAATTCAAGCTATGAAGCGAAGGACGGAAAAAAAGATCCCCGCCATAACCATTACGAACCCCCACTTCTATTGCACTTCCCCACAAGATCCCATCGCTCACGAGACGACGACGATGAAAGTGTGGAAGAATGAACACGAATCCTTCCGAAAGTCATCACCATCACGTCGTCGTCGTCTCCCATCTGTTTCCAGTGGGCCCGGAGGCAAAAATACGAATGACTAATGTAATATGCATGTAATTTTCCTTTGAAAGCGGGCGCGCGGCTGCAATATACCGCCGCCACACCGAACCGAATCCATCCGGGAGAGATGTTTGCCCTCGAACTGATGTGAGGATGATGGGTAAAGAGAACGAGATGCAAATCGGGCAATCAGCTGCTATGCTTCGTCGTCCATATGTGAGAGTATAGTATGAATGCAGGGGGGTGGGGGGAGGACGCGCGCTCCGCCTAAATAATAAACATCAACAATGATTTGCCAGGGTCCGGAACGTGATATGTTAATAAACTTCTCTTTATAATCGAAAAATTACTTCATTTAAGGGGTCGCCACGCCGCACCATCGCCTCCACCACCACCGATTTCGCACAGACCACCGGGCCGGTGTTGATCCTGACGCAGAGACACACAGCACCACAGACTCTCATAGTCACGTCCTAAATTTTGATTCATGAATATAATTAACTAGACTGATGCCGAAGTTGGGGCCTTTTTCCTGGTGATGGAGAAGGGGACCCACGAGCAGTGGTGAGAAGGGCTGTCTGATTCGGGACCTCGATGAAGTACTGTTGCTGTTGTAGCGCTGTTGCAGTACCCATTTTCGGCGGATAGATGAAACTCTCGTCGTCTGGGCAGAACTCGCAAACCACGTGCAGCACGTGGAACAGATTGGATGCAACTGGAGGCTATCAGTGCGGGTGGTTGGCGAAGGATGAAGAAAAAAATCCCATTGTTCATCCGATGGATCGTTGCTTCTCGTTGACATTGGCTCTCATGAATGAAGAATGAGACTTTCCGAACTTTCGGCTTCTGATTCCCTCTGGTCATTTAGTCGCAGGGTTGAAACCGCCGGTGGCATTCAGCGTTCAAAACGCTGATATCGTGATCCCTTGTTCCTGTCCTGGATATTCAGCAGAATCCGGAAGGTTGGATATCCTTCCTTTTCTCGTGCCGTCGCACAGCCTCACTCCTGAAAGTGTAGTGCGAGGAGAATCGCCGAAATTGCGGCGGCACGAGGGAAAGGTTCATCGGAGCATAGCAAGAAGAGGACGACGAACAATAACATTATTTTATAAATGTGTCCTGCAATATGTAGGCACTGGTCCGTATGAAGATATACGGCCATTCATTTATATGCCGTTATTATTATCAACAAGCGTATAAGTACATACTCTCGGGCGAAGGTTCGGATGGGTCTGGCAGGACGGGAAAAGCAGCGTACAAGCCGTACGAGGACATCGGTTGGAACAGCGCTGCGTCGGAAACATTTGCCCGTAGGTCTAACCGGGTAGGGAGGAAGGGACCGGGCATCATAGAAAACGAAATCTCAGCTGAATTGAGCAGTGGCATGTAGTGTTGCATGTGAATGCTGTTGCTGTTCTGCCGATGCTGCCGCTGCCGCCGCCGGTGGACAATAGCGATATGTTCGTGCGCGTCGGGATGTGTGAGACGTGATCCTAAAAATGAGCTTTCGCAAAGGATTATCTTTTCACAGAACACGTCCGACAGGCGCGCGCGTTGATTCTGGCAGGGCTGCTTGCGGGAACGACCAATTTCTATTTTTGTTTTTTGTTTTTTGGTTTGTCGCTTTCTCCGTTTGGTCTGTTGTAACTATAATCGATGGGGATCAAGCGGTTGCTTCGAGAGCGATGCAATAATTTAGAAGTGAAACCGAGGAAGGACAATTCGCAGATCAGTGCACTGCTCCCGGGGTGAGTGGGAAGCGTCCTGTGTGTGGGTTCGATACTACGCGATTTGGGCTTGATTGCGGTTCACGTATTTAGGATGAGTTTAGCGCACCGCACAGCGACACAAGTGTTTTCCTTACAATTCGAGATGACATAATAGATTGTGCACGGTTCAATATTTGACTCGTTCATTTATCTATTGTTTATTGTGTTTCAATATAAATTTTCGCATTTTTTAACATAAAAATCGACTACAAGTTGGCGTACACCATATTTCAAGTTCTGCTGAGCCAATTTGTTTAAAATTTGATAGAAATATACCTTTATACATCCCATTATCACATGAACAATACCTCGTCTGTAGTGTGGAGGCAGTGGCCAACGCAGGCAAATCAGAAGCACTTGATTATTGATTATAAGCTATTTCACGTGAGTAATGGCAGAGGGTGGAGGATCTCCTGATATGAAGATCTCGAATGATGAAACGAGTGAATTCCTCTGAAAAAACACTTCTAAAACACGCTGAAACGTCTTCCTACATTGGAAAATAGCTCTTCTAGGATCGAGTCAGCAAACCCTTCCTAGGCCTCCCCAACAAAAAGGCAAGCCTCCCCCTTGACCCTCCAATACTCCCACTCTCTTTCCCGTGATTTCACTTGTCCATCCAATGTTTCCATTCCAACTCAATCCATGTCCTCGCCTTCCCGCTCTGTTGTCCTTTGTTTCCTGTGCCAAGGTTCATCCGAACAATGCACATGACACTGGTTCATGCGTTGCTTTTTTTTTCGACCCAAACCGAATGGTAAAACCCTGAAGATCATTGTAAGTCTTGATACAAAGGAGCACAGCTATCATTGAGTTTTGGTTGAAGATCGAGGAAGCGAATGTTGTCAAGTTAAGAAGGCCAATGCGCGATTTCTGAAGGATCAAACAGAAAACCGTCAAAATGAACGAAAAGGCTACTACTTGAAATTCATCCAGCGGGTCAAATATTTGATTAATAAAGGAGATCAAACAGTTTGTCTGACAAATTTGGCAGTCGTGTATCAGTGAACTCATAAAATGCCTTGACGGGACAGCAAACGCTCCTTTATGTGACTTGATAATACTGAAAGATTTGCTGTTTACTTCTTACAAGCATTCCAAAGAAACTTTTGAATGGATGAAGCTGAATGAAAGTCCGTTATCCCAAAGAGGAGATGTCATGTCTGTAGATTAAATCAGTTAGTTTCTTTTGCCACACTGGTTATGTTTTCAAATAAATTATCAAATAGGTAATCGACCAACTCAAACCTATGTAGGGGAATAAGGCGGGACCTTCATTATTAGTCAGATAGTGACATATGTGACAAGATACACTTCCGTAACCAAAATTTGTAAGGAAGAAACGGCGAGTTGTCGCGTCTAACCGGAATCAAACAAATGAGATTGTTGCTGATAAGCACTTCACCCTAGAATATCACGTCTATATTCCTTCCCGTGATGTCGCAGTTTTGTGGTTCCAGTATCGAGAGGAGTTTCTTGAGCTCGTCTGACGTGCGAAGCGATAAAGAGTGAAGGAATTGACAAGTTCCAGATGCTCCCCTCGATGGAAATCAAAATCTTGAGCACCCGCTCACTCGAAATATCCAATGAACAACCAACAAAGAGCACTGTGCCACTTGCGGAGGGTGCAGCTGACCAATGGTGTCCGAATCGCTGGAGAAACCACACACAGATTTCAGCATGTGAAACTTACAAGAATGACTGCAACAAACAGAGAGACACTCGAAACGCACTTTTGCGGAAATTTTTAAGGGCCAGGGGTAGACCCCTGGTTCCACAACAACAACATGGTGGGTGTGAAAACATTGGCCATTTGTGCAATTTTGCTTACTTGAAATAAAAAAAAACAATCTGAGCAACTTTTTTGAAAGGGCCTGTTTTTTATATTTTTTTTTTTCTAAAAATCCTGACCCAAAAACTACGATATAATTTTTCGAAGAAAAGATGAAGAAGTTGTTGTTGAAAAAACCTTTTTCCTGTAGCAAAGTGCTTCTTCTGATGTATGGATCACTTGTTGATTATTGTATGGAGCATTCATAGTTTTTATTTCAGAATTTCATAAAAATAACGTTTGTGGGAAAAAGAAATTTTAAAAAATAAATTGCAAACAATATTTATTATTGAAAAATTTTAACAATTTCCTACATTTCATTATTTGATTAAAAGTTTCGTAGATCTAATAGTTTCTAAAATTAAAAAAAAAATCTAACTCAAAAACGATGAGACCTGATTTGTTTTTCAAAGAACGAAAGTAAGGAATTGTTAAAGTTTCGATATAGAAATATCTAAATGTGTTTGTGTAAAATGTGTAAAATTACGATGGAAAAAATTGTTTTATAAAAGTGTTATGAGTAAAACATTTGTTTTTCTGATATCTCTAAGTAAAAATACCATATATTTCAGGAGGCTTTGAGAAATAGAAAGTTAACGTATTTGGTAAAAATCCATTTCTGAATATTGTCTTAAACTCTGGCGAATACAATATATAGTTATCTTTTCTTCAAAAAACTTGAATTACTCGTAAATTCCTCAAAGAAAACCATTTTACCTGTAGCCATCTTCCGATGCATGGATTATTTGTTGGTTGTGAGCTCTTCATATAGTTTTTTTTCAGAATTGAAAAAAATAGAAAAATGAAATTTTATTAAAAAAAATTTTGTGTAATTTTTTTAAGTTATATTGATTTATTCAAAAATTTTCTACATTTGATTATTTGAGCGAAATATTGTAGGAATACAGTTCGCGAGATAGAAATTTTTGTAAAAATTAAAAAGCTTAAACTTTCTCAAAAGGTTGTCTATGTCTTTTTCATATTTAAGTATTTTAGCACTCACAAAGTTCCACTGCAATCCGGGATGGTGCTACCAACTTCTTAGACGAGTTGGCATAAAATTTTGTTGTATTTTTTTGTATTTTTGTATTTTTGTATTTTTGTATTTTTGTATTTTTGTATTTTTGTATTTTTGTATTTTTGTATTTTTGTATTTTTGTATTTTTGTATTTTTGTATTTTTGTATTTTTGTATTTTTGTATTTTGATGATTTTTTTTTTATATAAGAGCGTATCAAAATTGGTGGGCCTTATGTTGTTAATGTAGGATCGCTTCCATCAAAGCAATATCCAGTAGATAAGAATTGTTGGATACTGCCTCAATTCCCTCCATATTAGCCTAGGTACAGTAACGACGAAACAGTTTAATCAAAGATCACGTTTTTCCAAAACAATCAAAACTAAAAAAATACATTGTTACAAGAAGTCATTCTGAATTAAAATGCTTTAAAAATGGGAACAGGAAACGAGACATAAAAAATCAGACAATAGGGAATTGTAAAATTGAAAATATGAAAAAGAAAATAAAAAATTGGAAAACAGAATATAAGAAACACACAAAAAATGGGAGAAAACTACTAAAAAAACAGGAAAATTGTAAGCATAAATTAAACTAGAGAAATAAGAAAATAGAAAAATGGTGAACCAGGAAATAGGAAAATAGGAAAATAGGAAAATAGGAAAATAGGAAAATAGGAAAATAGGAAAATAGGAAAATAGGAAAATATGAAAATAGTAAAATAGGAAAATAGGAAAATAGGAAAATAGGAAAATAGGAAATTAGGAAAATAGGAAAATAGGAAAATAAGAAAATAGGAAAATAGGAAAATAGGAAAATAGGAAAATAGGAAAATAGGAAAATAGGAAAATAGGAAAATAGGAAAATATGAAAATAGGAAAATAGGAAAATAGGAAAATAGGAAAATAGGAAAATAGGAAAATAGGAAAATAGGAAAATAAGAAAATAAGAAAATAATAAAATAGGAAAATAGGGAAATAGGGAAATAGGGAAATAGGGAAAAAGGGAAATAGAAAAATATGAAAATAGGAAAACATGAAAATAGGAAAATAGGAAAATAGGAAAATAGTAAAACAAGAAAATAGGAAAATAGGAAAATAGGAAAATAGAAAAATAGGAAAATTTGGTTTCCGATCTGTGTCATGTAGATTAGTATTGAATGATAAATGAAGAATGTAACCCCAAAAAAAGTCCATCAATCTGTGCTAGGGAATGGCTCAAACGAAAGTGAAAATAACCTCACAAAAAATCATTGCCAACGCAATCCTTGCTTATAGCTGCAAATAAATCGCATTTTCCCTCGAATTTTCACACACACACACACACACACATACACTTTGGGGTAAGGACGTGGCTTTCCACTTATCTTGATCGAAAAAGTCAGGTAAAAATTCACGAGGCAATATGGTTTCGCGCGCGCCTACTCTAAATATTTACGGTTATGAGCCAAAAAATTATCGATTTCAATTTCCATCTCCCATTCGAATAGGGGTGCAATCGGTGGATATCAGACTAAATGTGCGCCGCCACCGGCGGCATGGGATCGTTTTCCATTAACATGAAAATCGATGAGTTTCTTCACTTTCGCTCTAATCTAAACGGGAGATCCATCGTGTTGAAATGTATACAAATATAAATGTTTTTTCTGCTGCTGTTGCTGCTGTTGATGTTTGCTATTTGCCTACCGTCGAACAATTGCGCCTGTCTCGGCCGGTGGAAAATAGTAAGATCGGAACCATATTGGAGCGGAAACGGTACCGGGGGATAAGTAGTGGAAATTCCAATCACAAATGATTCGAAAGGTGGAGAGTGTGCGATGGAAGGTTTAGGAGGGTGAGGAGCGGTTTAGAAAAAGTTATCAGTATGTAAACGATCCTAACAGCGCACCGTTTGAAGAGTGGGGACAACGCAGGATAGCGTTATCGGAGAGATGCGAATGTGTTTCCATTTTCTTTATTCCAATGGATTTCGCTCTACCCGTTTTTTTGTACCGAGTGCCAAGATTGGAGTGCAAAAAAAATCAATCCCAGTGTTGCTCATATGTTGCGATTGGATGAATACATTCAGGTGGTTCTGATTGCTGACTTCCAGTTTCAATCAATCAGATTGAAAATAATTAAGCAATTGAATAAATCATGCGTCAGAAAAGAAAAACAAAATCCGACCAAGAGAAAGAATAATTTTTCAAAATATGTTGTCAGAATGGTCATTAAATCAAACAGAGTAAATTCGTACTACATCAAAAGATAGAAGATTATGCATTCATTCGCTTCTCCACCGCTCGACATAGGCTCACTTCGAAACGGTCCACTTGTAAACAACTCCAGACAGTGCCAGAGGCAAACTTCAAAAAAATAAAATAACAAAATAATCACTCCTCCCGAATTGCTTTTGTTTCCATTCAAAACAGTCGGCAAGACAAGTCGACAAAACGATTCCTCTGTTGACGTCAATTTGTGTCCGTGCCCATTAATGAATGGAAGAAATACACAGACGACGTAAAAACATTTAGCTGAATCAGAAAATCACCGCCTTTGCAAATTTCCAAACAGAGAATAAGCCGCTTAATTTTTGCCGTTTGCGGAGCATACATTTCTGCAGAACTTTGGTGTTTTCTAAACAAGCACTCACTCCCCCCCCCCCCTCCAAGAAGAGCCTCGGAATGCTATGTTGCAGTTTTGGGGCGGGGAGGCACAATAAATTTATTGTTTTTACTAATTTAATGGCGCCCGTTTTCAATTCGGCATCAAACATTCCGCACCGCATTAAACCAATTTTCGTCATTTACCGGCAGTTCCGGTTGAATAGGAAAGCTACACAAGAGAGGAAGCAGAATAAAAGCCCCTATTTGTTTCTTTCAATTCGCGCCCACACAAAGAAGCTTCATCCTTCCATCCGTCCCAGCACCCCGCTCACTCCACCAGAAGGTGGGAGAGTACAGGAAAGGTGGAAAAAGTTTTCCTCCTTTCATTCGCTGCAGTTATGCATGAAGTGCAGAAAATGTCTAACTTTTGTCTCTTGCTCGGGCGTGAAACAATCTCGACAAAAATTTCAACACTCGCCCTTTGACTCACCGACCACTCCACACAGGAGACTCCCCCGCTTTTTGCTCCCCAACCCCTTTCACGTTCAACTTTTTAGAATCGCTGAGAGTACCTGGAGCTAACTGAGTGAGATCTGTTGAGGCGATGGGTTTCCAGGGAAACAATGAAAACTTCATTTAGTCTTGTGTGAGTGTCTATGTGTTTTTTTCCATCACCAGCGGTGAGGTTCTTTCCTCCCATTCAAGGTGTTCTTTTTCTGTGAAAGTTTATTATACGGTGATGGGAAAAGCGTCCGGAGTTGGGAACTTTGTCTATTGCATATCGCTACACGCGCTCCCGCGCCTGGGAAAAGGGTTTTGGCGAGAGATATATAGAGAGAGACAGAGAGTGCAGCTGCAGAGACCCCGGAAACTTGCTCTTTTAATCCTATTTATTTTGTGGCCGTGCGGTACCGGCAGTAGTTTGTACCGACACGGCGGCCACCGCCACCGGAACCGGTAACAGATGCCACCTCCTCTGAAGCAGGGAACTTCCACTTATGTTCCAGTTTTCTTCTCTATCCTTTTTGTTTTTCCTTTTTCAGTACCACTCCCACTTCCACCACCAACTTCTTCATCCTTGGTGAGGTTGAAGAATAGTTATTTGTTTGCAGCCACGATCAGATTTTCTGCGGAGAGGAGGGGAGAGGTTGTGATGTTGACGGAAGGAAGGGGAACAGTGAAAAACAATAATAACATGTTTTCAACTGTGACCCGGAGCCACGGTTTTGCGGGGTTGAGTGGCTTCAAGTGACAGCGTAAGCGTTAAGATACAGATTGTAGTGATTAAAACTTTTAATGTTGAACGGAAGATTTCCGAAAGAAGCTCCATCATTAGATGGAAAATGGCTAGAAAAATTACCAAAAATAGGGCAGACTACAGGAACAACTCTTTGAATAGTTTTACAAATTCTGCAACTGAGAAAAACGCAATCAAAGTTTTCTACCATACTTGTCTACCAGAAGCTTTAAGTGTTTAAGTGTTTACCAATACATAGGGTTTTTTATAAGTAGTAAACTGTTATTTAATGAAATGTGAAAAGATTCCCTCACTTCGATCGATCAATCTTGGCTTAAAAATTCATGGTGGGACAGTTATGCCTAGAATATCAACATGGGACAATTGAGCTTGTTTTTTTTTAAATCTGGGAACAACAAGTATTTTTGTATTCTTCTGAAAGATTATGCATAAAAACATCATACATCAGCGTAGATATACGCTAACAAGGTGTACTCGTGTTCTGTTAAACTTTTTATTATTTGTTTGCGAATTAGTTCGTTTTTTCCAAACCATTAATGAGTGCATTAGCCCTGTTGAAGCAAGACATGAAATGTTTGTTCTCGGACCGATTCATCTATTATGGATTTACAAAAAATATATGGTGGGACAGTTATGTCTAGAATATGAACATGGGACAATTGAGCTTGATGTTGTTTTTTTAAAAGCTGGGAACAAACAATAAGTTTTTTTTTGTGTTTTTTCCGAAAGATTGTGCATAAAAACATCGTTTCATGAAGAAAAGTGAAAATTGCCAAAAAGTACCATGGGACAACTATGAGTAGAACAGCAGTATAAGAGATAGAAAGTCGACTTTGACAAAAGTCCATATTTTAATATTATCTCATACTTTGTCGAATACACTCCATCGAAATCTAGACTTTGAACAAAATGAGGAACAGTTATAAATTCTTCAAATAAAACTTAAAAAAGTTGTTGTAGGAGAGCCCACCTTCCGGTGTTCAGATACCTTTTTTGGTTATTTTATGGTCTTTCCAAATATTGTTTTTAGAATTTAAAAAAAACGTTTTTGGGAAAAGTTAGTTTTAATTATTTTAATGAAAATTCAAATAATTTACTACATTTGATTCTTTGAACAAAAATTAGGTTATAACATTCAAGTTAGAACCTTTAGTAAAAATTAACGAAAACAAGAACTTTGGGGTTTTCAAAAAATTGACTAGATTTTTTTGACTGAACAGCAATGCTCGTTGTAAAACCCTTCAATACAAATTATCACTTTGATGGGCTGAGCAGTTTTGTAAGCCATCAATAACAGGACAATGCTTACCCGAAGGGCATCCGCCCGCTCTCCATGAACCTGTTTATGATATATACCTGAAAGAAGAAGCAAAAATAACAAATTATTAGATAACGATTTTTGTCTAATCTGCTGGTAATAATTAAAATATATTCGATACAACGTGAAAGAGCATCTTATTTGTTAAACAAGGAATAATTTTGCATAAATTTTAGTTTAGTTTATGGTAAGGTTGATACTGGTCAATATTCTCGACATTTCCCGGAAACGTGTGCATTCGATTTTTCCATGTTCGAAAAATATTCTTCATTTTCCTTCGAGCGAAGCTCAATCTTCAAAAACAGCACAACATAGAAAAATAACGGTTGATAGAGATAGTCGATAATATTTTCTCTTTCTCTTTCTCTTTCTCTTTCTCTTTCTCTTTCTCTTTCTCTTTCTCTTTCTCTTTCTCTTTTCTCTCTTTCTCTTTCTCTCTTTCTCTTTCTCTTCTCTCTTTTCCTCTTTCTCTTTCCTCTTTCTCTTTCTCT
>NC_073745.1:127065707-127208207 GCF_029784135.1 Toxorhynchites rutilus septentrionalis
TAATCATAACAAAGAAGAACAAAAATGTTCTGTATATATACAATGTAAATTAGCTAAAAATATAAATAATATCAATGTGTGACTTGACTTGAAATCCACTCAGTCAGCGCAACATTGAGGTACCATCGCTGGAATGAATGGATGTTTTCCTAACACAGACTTATAAACCAAGGAGGCAGGGGAAACTGGCATTGCAAATTAGATGCAATCAGCGGGTACTTTTGTACTTGTTTGCGTTTTTGCAAATCGGAATGTTTCCCTAACACAGACTTCAAAACCATGGACCCTGCGGAAAACTGGCATTGCAAAATTGATGCAAGTTGTGGGTACTTTTTACTCGTTTACGTTTCTGCAAATAGGAATATATCCGTAACACGGATTTCAAAACCATGGAGCGTGTCAAATTGGCATTGCAAATGAGATGCAGGCTGCGTGTACTTTTGTACTCGCTTGCATTTTTTGCAAACCGAAATGTGTTTTCCCAACACAGATTCCGAAACCAATAAGTTGGGAAAATCGGCATTGCAGATCTTGGCAGTACTTTTATACTCCCATGCATTTTTACACTCCGGAATTTGTTTTTCTTACGTGGTCTACAAAAGTGGGTACAACTTCTACGCATACCGTGTGATGACTAGGCAAAGTATTGATACCTATTTGCTGCGATAACCACTACCATAATACATGAATTGACCTAAATAGGGATTTGTTTGCAATTGAATTCGTAAATTGTTTCATTCATTCACTAGTTTAATAAATAATTTAATCAATACATACAAAAGATAGCTCTGCGTAGCAGCGATATCGTACCCAATGAGGAACATTCGAGGTGCGATTATTGCTAATTGAAAAAATACAAATAATTACTAAACCAACGGCAGTCCTACGTCAACCTTGCGGTTATATTATAGGTATAACCCATCCATAGTTTTTTTCCAATATTTTATTTATTCTTCCACTAGCTCTTCACATTTTATCTAGCTGCTTTACTATGTGCCTGTACCATGTTACACATTACCGTGAAGACGTTTCACGTCCCCGTTTGGATCGATCGTAAGTAAACGCAGCACCCATCTTGTTTGAAGACTTTTCATGTATAAAGATTTATGTGAGAAATTTTCCACACGTTCTTTTAGATGGTTACGATGTTCTTAATCTCATTTAATTTCCATTGAGTACAGAATACGTCCAGTTAAATTCCTTGTCTGATGTAAATGCATCATGTATTTGAATGATTGATTTTATAATATAAACTACAAAAAAAATGCTCTTCCGATTTGCATAGCAGCCTTGCCAAACTTATATAGAGGTTCTCAGATTTTCTCCAAAATTGACAGTTTTGTTCCTAATCGAAAAATATTAGACCCGTATTCAGAGAGACTTTCTGGCTCGTATCCTGATATCCTAACAATCACTCAATTTTACCTAATTTCTCTAAAATGATCCTGATTTATCCTAAGTTTTGAGTTTTTTTACATTATCACAATATAAATTATCCGTAATAAATATGAAGTGGTTTCTGTCAAAGTTTCCCTGGTTGGAAATGAGAACTGAGAAATAGCCTACAAAAAAGAGCTCTCCGGTCCTGACTTGTATAATGATTGGTCTTTCTTTCGTATATTATTTATTCCGAAGCATTTCACGTTATCGAAAGTACAGTGTCTATATTTATTAAACTTTGAAGTTGACGGGGAAGAAAGATTCTCTATCAGACTGGCACACTCGAATGCAGTTTCATATTTTTATATTTTGACAGAAAATACTTACTTGGTGTTTTTTGAATGCTTAAAACACGTGGTGAATTTATTCCACCTGAAAATCCATTATGATTTTTGCTTCACTATGACAGAAAATGAAGCTCAATGCCAAAAAAAATGAAGGTCAATGCCGTCAACGCCAATTGAATGAAAGAATATTTAGGATAATTTAGCGAGACTTTTTTTTCTCTCACTCCAAAATCCAGTTCGTACCGCCACTGATCCACCGTTAATGAACATTTGGTGAAGCTTGGCCATGTAAATCTTTACGATGTGTAAGTTCCACACAATTTGATTGAAATACCTTCAATGGATTGGATTTCAATCGCGACTCACTTCGAAAACGCAACGAAAATGCCGTTTTGAAGAGTTTACAACAATTTTTTTCGGCAAAAAAAAACAATGTGTACGCGAAATAAACAACCTTAAGCTTCAGCAAAAAGTCGATCTTCAGCCGAAGAAAGTCATACTCTGTGTCTGGTGCGATTCGAAAACAATTCTGTATAATAAGCATTTACCAAGTAACATGTCGGTAAATACCCATAAGTACTGCTAGCAACTGGACAAATTGAAGGTAGCGATCCAGGACAAACATCGTGAATTAGTCTATGTTATAGGCATGATCTTCCCATCAGTCCCACGCAAAGCTTCATGTCCCGATGAATTACAAAAAAAAATATTTTGGATTCTGGATGGGAGATCCTATCTCACCAGCTAAACTAACCAGTTGCATTACTAACATTGTTCTTCTGTTCTCCAAAAAATCGACACAAACTTCCCGGATAACCCAATATGAACTATCCTGATTTCTTCCTGATTCTTATTTCCATTCTTCCTAATTTTTGAAGAATATAGTTGGCAACCCTGCCCGTATTTTTTCAATAGAGTGCCCATTTCCATTTCAGAGTGGTCCGAAAAATTATTTATTTACGTTATAAATTTTGGACAAAATGACTTTTTCAAAAATTCCTAACTTTTGAACCACCAAGTAACCGATTTAGATGATCTACATATCAAATTGAAACCAATAAGCTAGATTTCTTAAAAAAATATTATACTTGCGAAAAGATTGGTTTTGATTTTCATAATTACTGATTGTATTTGTTTTTATAGTTTACTGGGCGCTTTTGGGACGCGATTTTTTTTCGTTTTTGAGTTATAATTTTTCAAAGCTTCCACTCCAAAAATGCATTTTTTTTTTAGAAAAATCATAGCTTTTGAACTACTGGACCGATTAAAATGATCGACATATCAAATTGAAGCCAATGAGCTTGTCCAAAAAATATATTTTCGTATATTTTCAAAAAACACATACAAACACATTTAAACATGCCCAGTAATCATTAAATCGTATAACCAGCGTATATACAGCAGCATATACATCCGAAATTTTGGGTGGCATATGATGCGCCTAGCCCGCATATACATACAAAAGTGGAAGCGATATAAATACATGGCAGATACATTCGAAATAGTTTGAATGAATAAGTGATTCATATATGCATCTTAAAGGGTGTGTCACATCAAATTGCATCACGGAAAAAACGCTGTAGAAATTCGCCGAGTAGACCGATCCTTTTGAAAATTCTAGACAGTAAAATAAAAACTACAACTTTTGGCATTTTCTTATTATTCATACTTCGAGCCCAAGCCCGTATGCTCGCACCTTCCTCTTTACCCCGTCCATAAGGTTCTGTACAACGTCAGGTTGTAGTTTTTATTGGACAGAAATCCATTTTCTCTTGAAGTCCGATTTGACAACTTTTGGGTTCTTCCGGAGGGCCTGCTTCATAATCGCCCAATATTTCTCTATTGGGCGAAGCTCCGGCGCGTTGGGCGGGTTCATTTCCTTTGGCACGAAGGTGACCCCGTTGGCTTCGTACCACTCCAACGCGTCCTTTGAATAGTGGCACGAAGCGAGATCCGGCCAGAAGATGGTCGGCCCCTCGTGCTGCTTCAATAGTGGTAGTAAGCGCTTCTTAAGGTAAACCTGCCCGTTTACTGTGCCAGTCATCACGAAGGGGGCGCTCCGCTTTCCGCAAGAGCAGATCGCTTGCCACACCATGTACTTTTTGGCAAACTTGGATAGTTTCTGCTTGCGAATCTCCTCCGGACCGCTGAATTTGTCCTCTGCGGAGAAGAACAACAGGCCCGGCAGCTGACGAAAGTCCGCTTTGACGTAGGTTTCGTCGTCCATTACCAGGCAATGCGGCTTCGTCAGCATTTCGGTGTATAGCTTCCGGGCTCGCGTCTTCCCCACCATGTTTTGCCTTTCGTCGCGGTTAGGAGCCTTCTGAACCTTGTATGTACGCAGGCCCTTCCGCTGCTTGGTCCGCTGGACGAATGAACTTGACAAATTCAGCTTATTGGCGACATCCCGGACCGAACTTCTCGGATCACGTCTAAACTGCTTAACTACGCGCTCATGATCTTTTTCACTGACGGAGCATCCATTTTTACCGTTCTTCACCTTCCGGTCGATGGTTAGGTTCTCGAAGTATCGTTTTAGTACTCTGCTGACCGTGGATTGGACGATTCCCAGCATCTTACCGATGTCCCGATGTGACAACTCCGGATTCTCGAAATGAGTGCGCAGGATTAATACACGACGCTCTTTTTCGTTCGACGACATTTTTCCAAATTTACGAAAAATTGACAGTGAAGCATGGCCAACGTGATCTATACACTCTTATCTGATTATAAGCGAAAGCTGAAGATATAATTCCTAAAAATTAAATTTCTACAGCGTTTTTTCCGTGATGCAATTTGATGTGACACACCCTTTATACATTTCAACATCGTATTACTTGCGTCATTTTTATTAGTACTTAGTTGAGATTTCTATGCCAAATAACACGCCTTGAGTGCATTTTGAGTGGCAAGCTCTAGAATACGCGTGACCACAGTGCAAGTCAGAGGATATTTGTTTGACGAAAAATTCCCCCGACCTGAACTGGAATCGAACCCGAACCCCCAGCATGTTGGGTGTGGCGCTAACTACTCGGCCACGGGAGCAATCTCACACGGCAATTGACGCATTGACATACATTAATCGATATTATATGCGATTGTGATTCGTTACCACTTTATATATAACTTTGAATATGCCGAGTTATACGATTAAATGTTTGCTGGGTGTGTCCCAAAATTCTAGAAAAAAAAATCCAAATTGGGAAATATATTTGTTTTTTACCGCGCAACACTGTTAAAATTCTGAACAAAAACACATGTATCTAGAGAAGGCGTAGGAACACATTTAAATACACACACATAATTTTATTTTTAAAACCCTGAATTCCGATGATTTTTCGGTTTTCAAAAACCCATATTTTAACGTTTATGACACCAGTAAATGAAGCCCGAATGCGCTAATCTTTTGCATAGGGTATATTATCGTGCAAATGAACATTTCGTAGCAATTTCGGAATAAAAAATCGAGATAGCTATTTTTATTGGCACCCAAAACCGTACTTTTCGTTTCGTACTCCGAAAAAAAACGAAGTCCCAGAATGCCGATTTTTGGCAATTTTTTTTTCGAGATGACACTAAATCTCGACGTTTCATGCAATTTTAAGACATATCGAATCAAATTTTTTTTTCGAAAACCCCGATTTCCTTTACTCCCCCGTTGGATGATTTTTCGAGTTTCAAAAAACTCAAACTTTGACCGCTTTGCGCCACTCTCCTGACCGCTTGCGGACTTATTCGATTGAGCTGAAATTCGGCATAGGGTGTTTCTTCGAGGTGGTGAACATTTTGAATAGGGTAACTTTTTGAAATTTTAGGGTCGATTTTTTCCCACACATTAATTGGCACCCCAATATACAGCCATTCCATGCGAAACCGATGTACTGGTTCTCAGATTTTCTTGAAAAGTGGTGTTCTCTATCGCCGGTTTTTTTTCCATTTAGGGTGGTCCGAAAAATATTTTTTTTCCACTTTTTTCCCAAAAATAACTTTTTTAAAAATTCATGGCTTTTGAACCACGGAACCGTCTTAGACGATCGACATATCAAATTGAGCTGAGATAAAATGAGCAAGCCTTTTATTAAAAAATATTGAGCTAACAAAAAAAAGAATTTCGTTTTTGTAATTAATCATTGTAGTCGTTTTTTGTTGTTTTCATGGCTTGGAGTAGAGGGCGCTATATATTTTTTATGTTTTTTTTTCTTGAAGGTTGAGGATATTTTACATAACATATCTCGATATCAGAGATGCTAGCTTTTTCGTTTTTAAGACATGATTTTCCAAAGTTAACCGATGGTTCGGAAAAACAATTTTCCCACCTTTTTTCCCTTACAAAAAATCATAACTTCTGAACTTCTAGACCGATTCAGATGATCGACATATCAAATCGTAGTTTATGAGTTAGTTTCTTTGAAAAAATCTGACTTTTGGGAAAAATTTGGATATTCATTTTCGTAATTATTGATTGAGTCAGTTTTTCATAGTTTTATCGATATCAGAGATGCTTTTTTTCGTTTTTGACATATGATTTTTCAAAGTTAACTTGCTTTATATTCTTCGTTCAATATTCCTATGTGACTAGACTAGACCTATGCGACTAGAATCCAGTCTTCCCACAAGTGTGATATAGAAGCTTAGCTTATTGGTGTCAATTTGATATGTCGATCATCTAAATCGGTTCAGTAGTTCAAATGTTATGAATTTTTTCAAAAAGCTATTTTTGGAGGGGCAAATATAATTTTTTGGACCACTGGTTAACTTTGAAAAATCATATCTCAAAAACGAAAAAAATAGCATTTCTGATATCTAGATATGTTATGTAAAAATCCTCAGCCTTCAAGAAAGAACATCAAAAAATATAGTGCCCTCTAGTCCACAGCCATGAAAACAACAAAAAACTACTACAACCAATAATTACGAAAACAAAATCCATTGTTTTTGCAAGTCCAATATTTTTTTTACAAAATGCTAGCTTATTGGCTTCAATTTGATCATTCAAATCGGTTTAGTGATTCAAAAGTGATGATTTTTTTTATCTGTATTATAGTGATTTTCAACTCATTTGGCTGGTTGTCACTTTTACTTCCATTTTTGGAAGAATGTCGAATGTGAGAATTGAACTCGTGACCTTTAGCGTGAGAGGTATGGATGTTACCAACACGCCAGATCTCCTCGATTATGATTTTTTTGAAAAAAGTCAATTTTGGGAAAAAGTGCAAAAAAGGCATGTTTCGGACCACCCTAAAATGGAAATGGTTACCCTAACGAAAAAGAAAAAAAAGGGTCTAATATTTTGCAATACAGAACAAAACTACCACTTTTCATGGAAATATGAGAACCACTATATCGGTTTGGCACGGAATGGCAGTGTATAAAAATGGATTTCTGTCTGTCTTCCTGATTCTTGTAGACTTTGAAATTACTGAACCAATCGGCCTGAAAATTTGTATGTGTGAGTTTTTGGGACCGGGGAAGGTTCTTATGATGGTTTGAGACCCCTCCCCCGTCTCTAATGCGGGGCTGCCATACAAATGAAACACAAATTTCTACATAACTCGAGAACTAATCGAATAAATGGAGCTAAATTAGGCATGTGAAGGTTTCAGGAGGCAAGGAATGTATCTATGGTGATTAGACACTCCACCCTCTCTAAGGTGTGATGTGTCATACAAATGAAACACAAATTTCTACAATTACATAGTGACAAGCGTTGTTAGTCCATTTGATGTTTGCTTTAACGAAATTGATCTTTGTTTGTAAGTGGAAGTGGATTTTAATGTGATAAAATAAAACACACTTCTATATCTTCTTCTATCTATATAAATAAAATGGAATCTATATAAATGGAAGGAATTGTCCGATTTAGGAATGTCTTTATTCTATCATATTTTATTTAACAAACATTTATTCCATGTAACGGAGAAACATGTTATTTGTAAGTGGTTTAAAACATCATGAACGAGGATTGTATTTGTAAATAATCTGATATTATAATGACGAGTTTTTGTAGAAGTACTAGACATTTTATAGTAAAAGGTAATTTCAAAGGGTCGATTAGAAAATCAATCAATGAACAGTTCTGCGATTGGACTCATGAACGTGCTCTTATTAATAAAACGTGATTGTTTGAAGGTATTGGTAACAAGAAATAAATTTTGGGCGGGACGAAGTTTGCCGGGTCAGCTAGCAGCTAGTAGGGTAAAACTGAAATCCGGTTGACCTTCCAATAAAATCATCCAGAGATAAGCTATTTTGCATTCAAGCTAGGGTTACAATTTCGCAGAAATCTAGGAGTTCTATTATAATTTACTACCCAATCCATATGCGTTTATTGGTAATCCACAAAACCAGCTGCAATCAGCAATAAAGGATCACCGCACCTTTGATTTGAATATTCCGCCAAGCTACCGCAGCAGAAAGTGGCTGCTTCCGGCACCGACGATTTTAAAATACGCCAAAACTGAAAATGCTAATGCCGTTCCAAGACTCCAAGAGCTCCAATTCCGAGACGGACCGAACAGTGGATACCTCCGCCGACGATGGTCGTGTGCTGTCCATTTAAATTCTAAGCAAATTAAAACAAATGAGGGAGAAAACAAGCGCTGCGAAAAAAAGGGTAGATTCGTTGCATTTGAATAACAAAATTCACCTGCGTCCCGGCGAAAGGTCTTATCCCGTTACAGAATTGTTCCGGGGCAATTCAGCATTGACACACAAACAAACAAACAAAACAGAAGAAGGCACTCGGCAGCCCAGGCAGCTCGGGAAGGAAGCAAGACAACTTTCCGTCAGGAAGCTATTTGAATTTTACCCTCCTAATTCCAACCCCTTTTGGGTTAGAAGGATATATCCGCGATTCAAGCCACCGCTCACCGTCTGAAGACGGCAAGAGCAACAAAAAAGGGACGTCCCTTTAAATCTAGTTACTTGACAGGTTTTTAGGCTCGATTTCTGGGGAGGAGTAAAGCTTACACATTTTTTTATGTGTACCCGTCTGGAGAGCGAAAAAAACTTGCTTCACCAAGATATAAGACCAGCATCATCATCTGCTGCTCCGGAGGAAAAACGAGGTCCAGCTGGGAACTGGAAATTATTTCGGTTCGGGATTCAAGTTTGTTTCTATTTTTTTTCTCACTGTCCTCTCGGCCAAAGGACACGTTAAATGAGTTTTGAACTGTGAGATCTATCAGTTGACCATCAGTTTTGGCGATGAGAAATGTACCGAAATCAGGTTTGGTTCGGAAAAATTCCCACGGCATGTGATGATGGACTTTTCCCGGTTTGTTGGATTAAATTAAATGCTTATTTGAGACTTTGAAGGCGTTATTGAAGTGCATCTGGTGTATGCAAATTGAAAGCAAAAATATCTAGACGGTTTAATTTTATATTGTAATTTTAGTTGGTTTTCATTTTATCCTTTGTGTAAAATGTATATTGATTATATTGTATTACAATTCTCAATAGCATTCCAACACACTTTAATATTTTCATTGCAAACGCAACTGAATGCCCGATGGCAAAACAACAAACCGTTAATTACACTTTCATCTCATTCTCAATTACAGATCGACGGTCAGTTCGAATCAATTTCCTATGGCCGCTTGCGATAAATCTATGTCGAGTATAAGCAGGAAAAAAAACACCTGTCAATGAATTCTGACATCTCATTAGTAGCTGGAACATAATTTTGCCATTCCCATTCGCAGCGGAATTTTCACTCATTTTCAGCCATCGGAAATGTGCCTTCATTCAGGTTCTCAGAACCCTATGTGCACCAGGAAGAGGATCACAACGGATTCCACTCAGCACCGTTAGCGGCAGGTTAGCTTTTGCGGGGCCTGGAAATGGTCATCGCCAGAGTCGCTACGAAAGCAGATTTAATCATCCACCCAGCTGACAGAAGCCGCTCGGCTGTTATTATAGTTGGCTTTCGACAACTGACAGGTTCGCTCACATCGGAACACATCATTTTAGGGATGCGGGTGTTTAGAATCCTGATTTTTGTTCGTGGAATCGAATCAATTCCAGATGTACTTTGCCGATTTGGTTTGATAATTTATTTATAGGAATGCAGCTTCTCGGATGGATGTTTCATCACAGTTTGTGTAAAAGGGCTATATTCTAACATGTGCAGCCCCGAACTGTTATTGCTACGCTCTCCATTCAGCCTACATCAATAGCATTTCCACAACATCAGTTTGAATCCCAACTACGATAGATATTCATTGTTTAAAAAGAAAATAGTCAAAGATTCGACTGGAAGTCACATATCGTAAAACATCCGGAGAAAAAACTGTTAGTCCCAGTGATCTACATTTTTCTAACGAAAAGCTCAACGACAGTCCCTAGGGACCGACACGGAGCTCAACGTGTTAACTACACCCAAGCTAGCGTTGGCAGAAAAGATATTAATCTTGGCAGAAAAGATGTTTTCTCTTGTGTTGAAGCGACAGAAAATTTATGAGGATGCCAAAAAATGTGTAAAATATTTTTTGGGTGTGAGATCAAAATAACGGAACTAGTACCCAGGATGTGTCTTTTTACAGCGGCTCAACTGCGAAGGAATATATATATATATATATATATATATATATATATATATATATATATATATATATATATATATATATATATATATATATATATATATATATAATATTTCCATTTTCAGACAACTCTATGACTCGATATGTGGCGCCCGGATACGTGAGCGTTCAGTCATTGATGCCCGGGCTCGAGTCCGACTTTTGGATGAAATGGCTTCGATTCTTCGGACAGGACCTAAACAGCAATACTAAAAACATGTACATTTGCTCGCTTCACTTCAGTCCAGATTGTTTCATGCATATCGATGGCTTGGATGTACAATATCGTCGAAAACTGATACGAACAGGTAAATTTAAACAAAACCAGGTTATACAATTAGTACACAAAATGATTTATTTTTAGCTGTTCTTACTGTCAGAAAGACCAACGGTTCTCATACTTCGGGAAATCAAAACCGGAACGCTCGTCGAAGGGTCTTGATTGACATCAAGCAAAAGATGAATCCATTAAAAACATCCGTAACATCCGCAGAATCGGCCCAGTTTTCTAATGGGAGGAAACATGACTATCCCGAGAGGGATATTCCGTCAAAGAAAATCGGAAGAAGCACCATCAACATCTCTAATGAGAAATCTAGCGATTCGACCGGTTATGACAGTTTAATTCAAGCAAGAGGTATCGGACTACAGAAAGCTTCAGGAAGCTAAAATCCGAATTGCCGAACCACAATTTCCCCTAGGTTTTGATTAGAAAGAAAACCTAATTGAACGATCTTTACGCTGCAATGAATAAATATATACATTAAGCTAGAATACAATAGAAATAAACTCATTTAGACAAATTCATTATACCATCCCATGATACTTGCAAAGCTAACACGTCATAGCCTCACTACTATTGATGCGCTAGTCAGTCCAGCCTACCTTTTCATAAACGTACCCTGCGGCAATATAAGATTAATACGAGTGAGCGAAACAAGAGACACGTTTCTAATAAGCACGCATTACTTTGCCACATATGTACACGGCCCAGACCGAGATGGGTATAGATCTCCTTTATGCTGGAAAGTGTTTTCTAAGAGTAAAATTAGAAAAAACTTTCCAACTTCAATTTGTAATGAGATGTAACATTATCACGCTTCTACGCAATAGCATCATTAGCTATGTGGATAACGTGGTCGTGTGAAACAGTCTTGCATTCCAGCCGGCCTTGGTTCGATCCCCGTGGACATCGTATGGATTTTTTTCGGATGCACTCCCAAAAAAGACGAAAACAAAGAAAAAAAGAGATGTCTGCTTCCATACATACAAACATTTTAAAGCGTTGTGGGACAGATGACATTGAGCCGTATGAATAAAAACAAAATTCAGCTTTACTTTACTTCATTCGAGCAGTCGAGCAGTGAGATTAAGATTTTACTACGTATGGTATGAATAAAAAAACAACAAAGTATTTACTTTTCGAAAATGAATGTTTAGCTGATTTCGTATGAATGCTGTTTTATTCATACGAAATCAGCTATTCATCAAGTATTTACTTCGTTATTATCAAGTATGCTCATGAGCATACTTTGGATCTGAAAACACTATTATTCGTTTTGATGTCATATCCGATTTATGTTTAATGCTGCTATCTTGCGCTTGAAGTTAAACAAGTTAACGATCCGCATTGATGGCATTGAGCTTCGTTTACTAGTTCAGGGGAGCGTAAAAAAAATGATTGATTTTCAGGAGGAATGAACACGTTTTGACGTAGGACTACGTCTTTCATTTCTATACCGGGGTGTAAAATCAAAGTTTCGAAAACGAAAGCGTTACGCCGGAGACCGAGATTTTGAGCGTTAATAGCTCCTAAACAACTGAACGAAATGGTATGATAAACACTTCATTCGAAAGATAAAATTTCTACGCGTTCTATACTTGTTACTTTTTGATCCAAAAACTTGTTTTAATAGTCTTAAAATTGCTTTCAAAACAGGCTATTGAAATCACCAATCGGTATATAAGCGAGCGCCGCTCGGAAATCCACTCAGTTCTAATTGAACAGCGATTGGAGCATGTTGTCGCTATTGTGGTGAAGCTCTTCGTTTATCATGAAAGCGCGGATGAACGGTGTCACCAAGAGCCTGTTTGTGCACCCTAGGCCAGAAGGGAATCCATCAGGAGGAGAGTGATGCCACAAACGGTTCCCCGGGAAGACATCGCTACACACACATACACGCGCGGAATTCTTTCCGTTTGGATGCCATTCAGCATCGAGAACGTTTCGGAAAGATCTAATCATTTCTGGAAAATAATCTGCCAGTTCCTCTGGGAATTTAAAAATATATTCATGTGAAAGAGTTTATTTGAATGTTTTCTATCCATGTAACACTGTGACCAAATATTTTTCAATCAAGTACTATTAACAGGTGGTTATCGAGTTAGTATTAACCACTGGTGGGCTTCCAGTGGAAATATCTAATCATTGCTGGAAAATAATCTGCCAGTTGGAAAATTACATTCAAGCGAAAGAGTTTATTTTAATGTTGTCTATCCATAAAATATCCATATAATACATTTGGGTTTGTGATTTGTCAATCAAGTACAGTTAGCAGGTTAGCTTCTGAAGATTATTCTTCAGAACAAGGTTTTTCGTATCCTATATTGGATGCATAAAACCTTGTGCCTCCAACGTAACGCTCTCGTTATCGAAGTCTCCCAAATATTCATTTATTCATTCATTCAGAATGGATTTAGATTCAACTTCAAACAAATGATCTCTAAATCAACGATAGTCCCACGTCACCCTTGCGGTTATACCATAGATATAACCCACTTCCTGTTTTTAAAATTTAAATTATGAATGAAAAATAACCTTTCCGTACCAATTTGGCATTCTGTTCAAATGAAAAACACTTTTGTTTGCAGGTGGTGAAAAACTCTTGTACGATATTGTTTTTGAAGACAACTTTATATTATAATGAAAAGTTTCAGTAATGATGTTGGAAATGTATAGACAAAGGGTTAAATAAAAGTCGGAAAAAAGTGTTTTAAGTGATTAAATAACATGATGTGAACATTTTCATTCTAATTTTAACATTTGAAAACTGGCTTCGTGTCTTCTAATATGATAGGTATTACACTAACGAGATAGGGACCCAAACTATGGTCCCTAATTTAAAGTCGCCACCAGACGTCGACACTATTCCTTTTTCATCGCGAATTCACGCTTTGTCCAAAAAAAAAAAACGTTTTGAAACGAAACCTAAACAATCAGTTGATAGATGTTTGACAAAGTAAAAACTATGTTCGAATTCGAAAATCAAATTAGTAAAGTAAACTTTTATTCATACGGATTCAAGTAAATACTAGGAAAGTTTACTTTACTTGGAAACGGGCAGAATAAGTAAGTACTTTGTTTTATTCATACGACCTATTATTTTCTCATTTGATGCTACAAGCAGGTATGGGCAAAATCGCATCGAAATTCGTTCAACAACACTCATTCACAGATAAAACTCACCCTTCTACTCTCCGTTTGTGTCTCACTTTATTTGCGACAGAAAACATTCACCTATCATCTACGCAAAGTTCATTCTCGAGTTAACCGGAAAAATACCCTCTCGATTACGCTCATCTATTCACAGAGAATTTTGCATTCTCTCATTTGCCTCTCCGAATGACGGTAGATGGTGATAGAATCAAACTCGAATCTTTTGCTTGAGCCAGCGAGTGTCTCTGTAAAATCATTCGTTTTTCACTCAGTAAAGTAAAAGGCAGTAAAATATAGGTAGATAGTTGAAAACGAGTTGTTTTCTGTGCACTATTGCAATGACATTTTTGACGTAGGACTACGTCTAACCGGAAGATATAGGGGGTGAAATGGAAATCTAGGCACTGAACAAGTAGGAAAAAATGCAATATTTGGAACGCTTATAACTCGAGCATTTCTCAATAGATCGCAAAGGTTTTTGCATCAATTGATAGGAAATATATCTACGCATCATAACGAATAACATTTCATATTTCTTGAGATAAATAATTGAATAATTGTGAAATATCAAGCATTCTCAAAATTCACTATGTGCCCATTTTTGATTGGTCCATTTTGTGCTCCTCAAATCGTACCGACCAAAACGGGCAACCAGAGCAGCAGCGAAATAGAATGAAGCACGATTGGAAAGGAAAAAGAAAAAAATGAACGAAACATTGGTCGCAGTCTCACACATGCGTAATTCTCGAGCCAGCCAGTCAGCTTAAAAATCCCCGCTCCGCTGCCGTAACGATCATTCTCATTCAAACCGTACACCACATCGGTTCGCATCACAACACATCAACTAACCAACCCAAGCACCCATGTCTGGACATGGTAAAGGAGGAAAAGTGAAGGGAAAGGCAAAATCTCGCTCGAACCGTGTTGATATGGAGTTCCCCGCAAGGGTAGCTAGGCCGAGCGCGTTAGTACCAGTGCACCAGTCCACCTAGCCGGCGTTATATAGTTTCGGCCGCCGAAGTGATCGAGTTAGCTGGCAAAGCTGCTCGCGACGATAATAAAACCCGCATTCGGAACAGAACACATTCGGTTCGGTGGACATCAAGACAACAGGCAGTTGCAGCGAGTGGCGAGTGGCAAACGCAATCGCAAAACGGCATCAGGTAGCAGAAGAAAAAAGTTTGTTCTTTATACACACTGCTTTGGTGGCAAATCCAGAACAAGGCGGCATCGAGGGCGTTCGAAATGGTTTTTTTTTTTCAAAACCACGAGTACTAAGTTTTCTAAATTGGAACCATTCCATAAAACAAGGCGCTTTTCGGGGCCATTAAACCTTCCAAAAAAGAGTTTAGGAAATAAAGTTCAATGCGTTCTAAAACATTATCCAAAATAATAATAAAACACAAATTGATGTTTTCATAATTTGTTTGCCAGGATCTGATGAGTATGTGAATTTGGCAGTAGTTCTGAGCTTATTGATAGTTGGGGACTTTCAAGATTATTCAATTTTCACCAACTCTTAAATTGTTTCCAGATTGAAAGTACAGTAATTTACAATTAGTTCGACATTTAGCTAATTGGCCGGACATGTAATGCGACTTATTTAGTTGGACATTTTTGTAAACATAGAGATCCAAATTATGACCGCACACTGAAAGTCGACACTGTACCACTGTCATCGCAAATGTTCAATTACAGGTTCAAATCGCCTCCAATGCGACACTGAGTGGCGCTTCGGTACGTTGCATTGAATGTAATTTACTGTAAAATATGTCAGAAGCTGGATGGGAAGAAATTTTCCAACTGTGAAAGCTGTGGCGAGTGGCAAATGCAATCGCTAAACAGAAAGGTTTAGCCGAACAAGATGGGGATATCGAGTGACAACAAAACAATAAACTCTTTAGATTGAAGATAATTTTGTGATCCTGAAAAGGACCCTTTTTAGCCTGCATGTGAATCCAACGAGCGAACAAATCGTAATGAATGTATTTTTTTGCCATCGCTCCCTTTTAACGCTCATTCGTTCGTCTCGTTGGACTCGCCCCTCTGGCTGAGTCTGCCGATTTGTCTCTATCCTGTGAGTGTATACCGCTAGAGTATAAAACACGCGGACCCCAAAAAAATATCTTATTTTCTTTCAAACCGTAAACCCGTGTGGTTGTACGGCATCGGCATCGTGGACGTAACAAAGGAGGACAAGTTAAGGGAAAGGCAAAGTCTCACTCGAACCGTGCAGATCTCCAGTTCCCTGTTGGCCGCATTCACTGATTGCTCCGCAAGGGTAACTAGGCCGAACGGATTTGTGCCGGAGCACCATTATAGAGTTATAGAGTTTCGGCCGTCGGAGTGCTCGAGTTGGCTTGCAAAGCTGCTCACGACAATCAGAAAACACGCATCAACAACAGAGCAGCTTCGGTTCGGCAAGGCAACAATTAGTTTCAGTGAGTGGCAAAGTCGCATTAAATGTAATTTACTGAACAATATGTCACAAGCTGGATGGGAAGAAATTTTCCAACTGTGAAAGCTGTGGCGAGTGGCAAACGCAATAGCTAAACAGGAAGGTTTAACCGAACAAGATGGGAATATCGAGTGATAACAAAAACACAACACCAAAGGTTCTTTTCAGAATCATCAACATATTCATAAAGAGTAAACAGTAAACTAAACCATTTTTCAGGTAGATAGGTAGGTATTCACGTAGGAGAAGAAAATAAAACAATATATTTAAAATATATATTTAACAAAAGCTGTCCCCTTTGTATAGTCCTACGTCACTCCGGTTATGTCCCCGACATTATCCACCCGTCTTTTTTCACTCAGTAAAGTAAAAGGCAGTAAAATATAGGTAGATAGTTGAAATCGAGTTGTTTTCTGTGCACTATTGCAATGACATTTTTTTTGTTTCTAGTATGTAACGATCTAAGCTAATGCAAAAGTCCAAGTTACGCAAGTTATTTGTGAGCGGGATGGCGGATTCATGTGCACTTGAATGCTGACAAGGAAAAGAATACAAGGGAAAATAAAATCACACATAAAGGGTGTGTCACATCAAATGGCGACATCCCGGACCGAACTTCTCGGATCACGTCTAAACTGCTTAACTACGCGCTTGTGATCTTTTTCACTGACGGAGCATCCATTTTTGCCGTTCTTCACCTTCCGGTCGATGGTTAGGTTCTCGAAGTATCGTTTTAGTACTCTGCTGACCGTGGATTGGACGATTCCCAGCATCTTACCGATGTCCGGATGTGACAACTCCGGATTCTCGAAATGAGTGCACAGGATTAATTCACGACGCTCTTTTTCGTTCGACGACATTTTTCCAAATTTACGAAAAATTGACAGTGAAGCATGGCCAACGTGATCTATACACTCTTATCTGATTATAAGCGAAAACTGAAGATATAATTCCTAAAAATTAAATTTCTACAGCGTTTTTTCCGTGATGCAATTTGATGTGACACACCCTTTACACGCAGATTGAGTCTATTTTGACTCACTCGATATTTTGTTTCGTGCGATCTTTCCAAAGGAGTATTCATTCATTGGATGTTGTTTTCCACTCTTTGTTGTGTTATATTCACTATCAGTCCCGAATGAAGATGGTCGGGGAGTGTAAAATGATTCATCGTGCAATCTCACGATTGCTTGCTGCTTTCTTTTCGCCATTATTATTCCAAGCAGATACAAGAGTGATTTATAATTAGGAGTGAAGAAAAGAGCGAAAGAATTTTTCCATACTTGGCTACGAGGCATGAAAAGACATGGTTTCTGACATGGTATTGTAGCGTTTCGAGTTGATAAACCCAAAATAAATATGTTGCATATTTTTTGACATCTCATACATTACATTAAATGAGCTTAACAGTTTCATGAAATATTCTATCCGCCCGTATGTATAGCATTTACTCAAGTGAAAGGCGAGTTTGTGTTTAACACGTTGATGGCCACGGTTTTATAGCGACTCTATGGAAGTTTTTGAACGTAATAGGATCATCGTTTCTTATCGTAATGGAAGGTATTTTTGTTCAAAAGGGAATGCTTATAAGCTCATCTATATGTATAAAAATGGATTTCTGTCTGTCTGTCTGTCTGATTCTTATGGACTCGGAAACTGCTGACCCGATCTACATGAACATTGGTCGGGGAAGGTTCTCATGATAGTTCGGGACCCCTCACCCCTCTCTAAGGGGTGGCTGTCATACAAATGAAACACAAATTTTTGCATAACTCGATAAGTAATCAAGCAAATGGAGTCAAATTCGGGATATGAGGGTTTTTAAGAACGAGAAATGTTTCTATGGTGAATAGACACTCCTCTCCTCTCTAAGGGGGGAGGATGAAGCATAAGTTTCTGCATGACTCAAGAACAAATCAAGCAAATGGAACCAATTTCGGTTTATGGAGGTTGTATGGGGCAATAAATGTTTTTATGATGGTTTGACACTCCTCCCTCCTCCCTAAGAGGGTGGGGGGGGGGTGTGTTCGTTGATAGGGGCTGCCATACAAATGGAACACAAATTTTTAATCAAGCAAATGGAGCCATGTGCCATGTGTGGGATGTGAGGGTTTTTAGGCACGATAAATGTTTCTACGATGGTATGACACCCCTCCCTCAACTGATTAAGGGGGGGTCCCATAAAAATAATATACAAATTTCAATCAAACATATTC
This sequence comes from Toxorhynchites rutilus septentrionalis, assembly GCF_029784135.1. Lineage (NCBI taxonomy): Eukaryota > Metazoa > Arthropoda > Insecta > Diptera > Culicidae > Toxorhynchites > Toxorhynchites rutilus. Next base: position 127,084,127 of record NC_073745.1, read on the forward strand.
CAACCAAAAATTTTCGAAAAACTCAGAAGAAAATGGAAAAATTTGCGAAAATTCAATTCCTATATGTTCTACAATTTCATAGTGACAGCGTTGCTAGCCCATTTGATGTTTGCGCTAACGAAATTGTCGATAACGATAACTCACTCCTATAGCTTCTTCTATCTATAAAAATTAAAATGGGTCAGGGAATGTGTTGATAAGAGCAAAACTCGAGAAAAGAATTGTCCGATTTAGGGCTGTCTTTATTCTATCATATTTTCTGTATCAAACATTGATTCCATGTAACGGATAAACATGTTATTTGCAAGTGGTTGAAAAATCTTGAACGAGAATTGTGTCTGAAAAAAATCTGATATTATAATGACGAGTTTTGGTAGAAGTACTAGGAATTTTATAGTAAAAGGTAGTTTTTAAGGGTAGAAAATCAATCAATAAACAATCCTGCGATTGGACCTATGAGCGTTCGCTTAGTAATTCGTTAGTTCGCTGGATGTTTGAAGGTATTGATAACAAAAATAAATTTTGGGCGGGACGAAGTTTGCCGGGTCAGCTAGTATATTATACAAATGCTATATCAGTATGGCGAGTAGCACATTTTCTGTTATGTTTAAGCTCATTTAATGTAATAAATCAAAATCAACGTTTTTATCATGATGAAGTACACGAACGAGCATAATAAAGGGTGTGTCACATCAAATTGCATCACGGAAAAAACGCTGTAGAAATTCACAGAGTAGACCGATCCTTTTGAAAATTCTAGACAGTAAAATAAAAACTATTAAACAACTTTTGGCATTTTCTTTTTATTCATACTTCGAGCCCAAGCCCGTTTGCTCGCACCTTCCTCTTTACCCCGTCCATAAGGTTCTGTACAATGTCAGGTTGTAGTTTTTTTTGAACAGAAATCCATTTTCTCTTGAAGTCCGCCTCCGATTTGACAACTTTTGGGTACTTCCGGAGGGCCTGCTTCATAATCGCCCAATATTTCTCTATTGGGCGAAGCTCCGGCGCGTTGGGCGGGTTCATTTCCTTTGGCACGAAGGTGACCCCGTTGGCTTCGTACCACTCCAATACGTCCTTTGAATAGTGGCACGAAGCGAGATCCGGCCAGAAGATGGTCGGGCCCACGTGCTGCTTCAATAGTGGTAGTAAGCGCTTCTGTAGGCACTCCTTAAGGTAAACCTGCCCGTTGGGCGCTCCGCTTTCCGCAAGAGCAGATCGCTTGCCACACCATGTATTTTTTGGCAAACTTGGATAGTTTCTGCTTGCGAATCTCCTCCGGAACGCTAAATTTGTCCTCTGCGGAGAAGAACAACAGGCCCGGCAGCTGACGAAAGTCCGCTTTGACGTAGGTTTCGTCGTCCATTACCAGGCAATGCGGCTTCGTCAGCATTTCGGTGTATAGCTTCCGGGCTCGCGTCTTCCCCACCATGTTTTGCCTTTCGTCGCGGTTAGGAGCCTTCTGAACCTTGTATGTACGCAGGCCCTCCCGCTGCTTGGTCCGCTGGACGAATGAACTTGACAAATTCAGCCTATTGGCAACATCTCGGACCGAACTTCTCGGATCACGTCTAAACTGCTTAACTACGCGCTTGTGATCTTTTTCACTGACGGAGCATCCATTTTTGCCGTTCTTCACCTTCCGGTCGATGGTTAGATTCTCGAAGTATCGTTTTAGTACTCTGCTAACCGTGGATTGGACGATTCACAGCATCTTACCGATGTCCCGATGTGACAACTCCGGATTCTCGAAATGAGTGCGCAGGATTAATTCACGACGCTCTTTTTCGTTCGAAGACATTTTTCCAAATTTACGAAAAATTGACAGTGAAGCATGGCCAACGTGATCTATACACCCTTATCTGATTATAAGCCAAAGCTGAAGATATAATTCCTAAAAATTAAATTTCTACAGCGTTTTTTCCGTGATGCAATTTGATGAGACACACCCTTTAATTATTCAAAATTACCACCGAAATTCGGAGTCGACTTTAACCTTAGGAGCGCTTACTCCAATTTTCGGCCGTAATAATCGTCCTGCCGGCAGAGACTGTGTACTGTGGGATGTATTTTCCCAAAAAGACCTGGTTCAGATAGCTTACCATCAACACGAATGAACAGTTAGAAGTGCGAGGTACTTCAGAATCATTTTCTGCTGTTTTTGCGACAAAAACAATGTGATAATTGGGTAATTTGGCATCAATTCATAAGGTTATGGCATGGTCTAATGAATAGGGGCTCCAGATTTTGGACTGGTCAGCTTGTGTACCAAATCAAAACCCTGTCAGGAACTCATGAGGAGTGATCGGACGAATAGTAGATGCAGTTTACATGCAGTATGAGTGATTTGAAGAGCTTAAACGAGCAGTATTCTCTGCGTAGAACGAGATACACACTACAAGACGCGCAGCTTAGTCGTAACCACCCCGAATGGGTTATACGAACTGATTGAGAACTAAAGATGACCTACGAATTAAAAACTTATCGTAATTCATGTTAAATTGACGTTAATTATGTAAAGAAGTGAGTGTTTTTCCGTCTGGTTCTATTGTTATGAAACAATGAAATTTTAGTTTTTCGAATGTTTCGTACCAGAACACAACAATTAAGTTGAAATGGCCATTCTTATATATAAAGATAGTTATTATATTCTACACTATACACTTCAATTCAACCGACTTCTTACATATCTCTGGAAACTCAGAAAAAATGAGTGGTTTCAAAGTTGTGAAACGCAGTGTAGTAAATGTAGCATAAAAAAAATTGACAGCTCTATCGGACGAACTCTAACCGCGATGGCGAAAACAGTGATGCTCCTCTCTTCAGAAGTGGGCGTGTTCAAAGAACGGTACCGCGCTGCATCGAAAACGGACATCGTGCGGCACTTTGTGGACACCGGATAGTTCCGTTTCGGCATCTTGGCACTATTCGACAACAATCAGAGTATCGAAAGAAATCCCAGTCCCGGACGGCCAACGACCCTGAGCGATAAGAAGTGCTAAAGAATGCTGAAGAGGAAGATCGAGGGAAAAGTGGCTACATAGCTACTTGCGCTTGGCCGGGAGGTCGCTGCAACTTCCTCCACGAAGGAAGTGAAGTTTATTTCATACACCAAGCTCCCCAAGAAGGTGCCGCTGTGGCTGACAATCAGCGAAAAGGGGATGTCAAAGCCACTCTTCTTTAGCTCCGGACTGGCCGTGAACGGGGAAATTTATAGTACGAAGTGCTTGCCGGAATTTGCGTCGTTCATCTAGAAATATCATAATGGCGAAGACGAGGTGTTCTGGCCGGATCTGGCGTCGACCCACTACTCGAAGCGATCGTTAAAGGAGATGGAGCGACTGAATATTGATGTGGTACCCAAGCCGGCGAACCCGCCTAATGTCCCCCAGCTTCGTCCCATCGAGAATTTCTGGGCAAACCTGATGCGTAAGATCAACTCCAACAATTTTGTCACGAAATCTGAGAAGGAATTGAATTGAATTGACTACGACCGCTCGCAAGGTGATATTTTCTTGAGAAGACTAGATAATTGGCTTTGATTTGATATGTCGATCATCTATATCAGGGGTTTTCAGATTTTTTTATGGCAGAAATATTCTGCGATAAAAACAAAACTTAAATTTTTCATTAATTTTATTTTTCATTTTCATTAATTTCTCGGTTCGGTTTGGCATGAATTGGTTGTAGATATATATTTTTCTATTTCCTGTCCATTTTATTTTCATGGAACTTTGAAACATGCTTAGAGGCAAGTCAAACTTGGAAACTATAACATGATACCAACCACAAACATAGTACTAGTTTCATTAATTGGATACCAGGAAGATGATTCAGACAAATCGACCATCCCTACCCAAATCAAATCACAGTTGAATATGTACGTGATGGGTTGCGGACACAATAAAATCGGTAGCCAATATTGGATAGATTCAACTTTGACTACCGATGGACGGCTATCGATCAGAGTTCAGAACTTTTATCATCCCCCAGCAGCAAATTGACGCATAACAAACAGCCCCTTTCAGAAACACTCCATATAATAATTAAGAGTGAATGTAATTATGAATTTCAACGAACATGCGAAACTACCAACGATACAGAAATTGCGAAAAGACTTGAAAAGTGCATTTATATAAATTTTTTTTTTCATACTAACAAATTGCACTTAATTACCTTCTTGGAAAAACCTCAAAGAGCCCTTTTATGCTTTTCTACCAACACGTGCATTATGTTCAACCCCGAACCCTCGCACCGGAGTGCATACATGTCATTAGTTATGCACCCCATCAATCCCGTTCTTGCAATCCATCAAAACTGCATATGGCCTAAAATAAAGCATCTGAAAAGGCAGGAAACGAGATCGAAACATGGCTGATAACGTGGCGGTTTTAGTATTGACAGTGCAGTGCGAAATAATAGTGGGAATGCACTTGGCGACGGAATGAATGGGTGCATAAAACGCAATGCTGTCATTAAGTTGTTTAACCCCCTTCTGGGGGGGGGGGGGGGAACAACGGTACACCGCTGGGTGGTTTGATTGAGGCAAATGATAAGACTGGATGTATATTTCGTAGTGTAATATTTCCATCGTTTGCAGCAAAAAAAAAAAAAATAATTTCACATTTCCCGACATTTGAGCATTGGTTTTCCACCGGTTTCCGGTGCAGTTATTAATGGGAAGGTACGCAGGTTCAATCGAGAAAATTCAAATTCAAAAATAATAACATAACTGGCATTGGATTAAACACATGCTCGTCTTGTTGAAACTACGATTCTCCACATTAAGAGCACTCGATTGTAGAAAAAAAAAAGTCGGAGATCGTGGTTCTCTAGTGGTCCCTCTTAACCTTTACATACTGATCGGCATTATTTTTGAAGTAAAACAGACCAATGATTCCGACGGCTCAGTCACATTTCGACAATTGCACAAGGAGAAAAATTTCAAGAGACAGTGCGGCTTATTCACGTATTCATTCAACCAAGAAATAAAATTCATCGCCAAACGAAATTTTCTTGGGGATTATAAATAAAGTTATACAAAATTGTATTAGATTGATGGTTAGTGGTAGCTAACAAACTAAGCTCTCAATTGATCCCGAAACATTAGCATGTGATTACCTTCCAAAGCCAAGAAATGTTATCAAATTTTCTGTTCAATTTTTCGAACAGCTGGTACGAAACAGGATAAACTACCCTTCTAGTCAATGGTTATTATAGATTGGACAGTCTATTGTATTTTTACTAAACAATATTTTATAGAGCAATTCAACGCAAAATAACCCAAACAATAGTCAATTTTCTCCCGGTCCTCTCCATTTTTTTAACCTTGTCCATAAGGTGGTAGCTATCCAAAACTGTAGTTTTTATTATCATATAGACGGATTTCGCGCCAACTCGTCTATGAGATTGGCATGACCCTCTCAGGACTTAATGAAACTTTCTGGGCGTGAAGACCTTACCTAATTAAGCATCTTGGCATACTTAGTTTTCCGATAATTTATCTAGACTAACATATGGAAAGGTCCAAATATTTTTGACCATTGTTTTATAATTTTTTGTTTGCTCGAAAATGGTAAGTCCTATAAAAAAGTGATCTATGGAAAAGTTTTATGAAAATAATTGAATTTTCTGAAAAAATACAGAAAAGGATTTTTTGGAATCCTACACTGAAAAAAAAAGATTTAAAAAACTAAAAGTCGACTTTCTCAAAATGGTCAGGTTTTGATGAAATGGTATATAAAGATGTGCCCTACAACTCTTCTGTACATCGCAACTTGTGCATATTTAAGGCAAAAAAGTGTTTCTAACAAAAACTTTTCGATTATTTTATTGAAATTAAGTTTATTTCTTTTTTCAGTGCAGAAAGCCAACCCAAAATAAAAAAAAATTATAATAATAAAAATGTTGAATGAGTGTTTCAGAGGTTTTTATTTCAAATCAAATGTAATAAAACTTATGACGTATTTTGACATTAAATTCATGTTTATTCATCTGATCTTATACCATGTACCATTAGGGTGCTAATGAATGTATGGGAAAAAATCGACCCTAAAATTTCAAAAATTCTCTGCGACACTAATAAATGAAGTTCGAATGAGCTAATGTTTTGCATATTATCGTGCAAATCAACATTTCGCAGCAGGGGGTCTCCGTAGCCACATTGGTTGCGCGTTCGCTTAGTAAGCGATCGATCGTGAGTTCAAAACTCAGGGCCCTCATTGACCATCTTTGTGTTGTTACAGAATAACTATGTCCACGCAACAATCATCAGCGATGGAGATCGATCCACGGTCGAAATAAGATCGATTCATCCATACAACTGCTCTGCTCTGCAAGACATATCGGGCTGCTGTTCTATAGATAACCTAACAATTTATGTCTCCGCTGTCCGGTCTAACTGGATAATGGAAGAACAGAACGAAAACTCTTACGCCTATATGGCAACTGTGTAAATGTGTACCATATGCAATGGTATAGAAGGGAATACTCTAACGCCGAAAACATGGCAACTGTGTAATGTGCTAATTATAGATATGATAAACATGTGACAACATGTACACGATTGAAATTCGGCTCTGTTACAGCTAAAATGCTAATGAGCCTGAAATAAACAAAAGGGATAAAAAAAAAACATTTCGCAGCAAGCTCCAAGTGAGAACAATTGAGATAACTATTTTTATTGGCAACCAAAATCATCCCGGAACCAGAGTGTCGATTTTTGACAAAAAAAAAATTTCGAGATAACACTAGATCTCACGTTTTATGCAATTTTGAAACATTTGGCATCAAAATTTTTTTTCGAAAACCTCGATTTCGTTTACTCCCCCTTTGGGTGATTTTTCGATATTCAAAAACTCAAACTTTGACCGCTTTACGCCGCTCTCCCTTGAATCCGATTGAGCTGATATTCTGCATAGGGTTTTTTTTCGAGGTGGTGAACATTTATTATGAGGTAACTTTTCGAAATTCGTGATAACCATTTTCATTGGCACCCTAATGTACATGTTAACATATATTCTAAAAGATACAATCATCATATCTTTCCTATTTTATCTTTTTATCTAACATTTTGAAGATTTTGGGGTCATCTACTGAATTTGAGAACCTTCTAGCTGCGATTTTATTTTCATCTACATTTTCATTGCTTCGACAACTCGCAAGCAGATCGGTCGAACCTATATTTGATCCGATACAGGTGTTTTTTTTACATCCGTTTCTAGTGTGTATTTTATCATCTGGTGCGCTGCGAGCGAAGTAAAGCTCATAAAAAGTGGTGCGCTATCGAGACAATCCGGCAGCAAGACACATCATCACACACGCTACACAGCGGCGGCAAGTAGAAGTTTATTTTCCTCTTTCTTCTTCCATCATTCTGAATAGCTTCTGTGCACGATTTACACCATTGTTTAAACTTTGTGTTTACCAAATCGGCAAGCGTTGGCATTAGGGGTGTCCATTTTGATACATCACCGTTGAACTATTATTGGAACTTTTTTCATTTTCAAATTACACATAATAACAAAAATTGAAATAAATAAAATTTTCAACAATAACTAATATAGTAATATAATTTCTTTTACTAATTTATATTTTCCAAATTATTATATTCTGTTCATATCGAAGAGTTGTCTACTTCTTCGTTTTTATTAATATGGCAGAGGGCGGGGAGGATCCCCCATCCACGCCAAAGAATATATCAGATAATGAACCTCCTCCTGAAGAGCAGGAGGATGAAACAGAAGATGAGGAGGAAAATTCTGTATACGAAATAGAAAGCTCTGAAGATGAGGAAAAAGACGAGAAGCAGGATTTTCGTCTAAAAGAATACCCTGATGGCGCCAAAGGCCCATTTATCGTATACTTTAGACGAAAATCCAAACCTCTTAACGTCATTCGCATCTCAAAAGAGTTGACACAGAAATTTTCCGAAGTTACCGAGATTACTCGGATGGGGCCAGACAAATTACGAGTTGTCGTCTCCAGCAGAACCCAAGCGAATGAAATAACGCGCTGTGATCTCTTTGCGATCGAGTATCGCGTATACGTACCCTGTTGCAACGTTGAAATAGACGGTGTAATAAACGAAAAGGGTTTGACTCGAAAAGAGATACTCGATGGTGTCGGTCGCTCCAAGAACTCTTCACTTAAAAGTGTGAAGATTCTTGCATGCGATCGACTGAAATCTGTGTCACTTAAAAATGACAAACGAGTCCTCAATCGGACAAACTCTTTTCGTGTGACATTTGAGGGTTCCGCCCTTCCTAACTACGTTGCAATAGGTGCACTTCGTTTACCTGTTCGGTTGTTTGTACCCCGGGTAATGAAATGCAACAAATGTATGCAACTCGGTCACACGGCCGCCTATTGTTGCAACAAAAAACGTTGCGCAGATTGTGGAGAGAGCCATGATGAGAATCCTTGCCCGAAAGAGCGCAAGTGTCTTCATTGCGGCGGGACTCCACATGATCTTACTCAATGCCCGGTGTACATACAACGAGGGGAAAAAATCAAGCGTTCCTTAAAAGAACGTTCCAAGCGGACTTATGCAGAAATGCTTAAGAGTTCCGTTCCAACGACTCAGGACAATCCCTACTCCATTCTGCAGAACGACGAGCCTGTTGCTGACGCTCCCAATGCAGGAAGTTCCGGTACATCGCAGGGTGCCATCAGGAAAAGAAAAATTACTTCTTTTCCTTCACTCCCCAGAAAGAAAACCGAAACTTCCCAAGTTGGAATGAAAACTCGAATCGAACGTGCTGAGAATAGACCGAAGCAAGTACCTCCTGGTTTAAGCGGTTCTTCTACGCACCAGGGAGCAGCACTTCCCGGAGCAGCACCCAACACGTCTGCTCCTTTTTCGCGGTCGAGGCAAAAGCCACAATCTGGCTTGCTTGCGCTTTCTGACCTGGTGGACAACATTTTAAATGCTTTAAATATAAACGACCCTCTTAAAAGCATAGTTTTATGTTTGCTTCCGATTGTGAGAACATTTTTGAAAGAAAAATGTGGTTTTTTGGCAGCGTTCATTTCCCTCGATGCCTGATTCAGTGCAAGAGGTCAAGGATTTGACCACTGTAATACAGTGGAATTGCAGAAGCATCATTCCTAAACTAGATCAGTTTAAATTTTTAGTTCACAGCTCTAACTGTGATGTATTTTCTCTCTGTGAAACATGGCTTTCTTCAGCCGATGAGCTGAATTTCCACGATTTCAACATAATTCGCCTCGATCGAAATGACTCGTTTGGTGGCGTACTATTGGGGATTAAAAAATGTCACTCCTTCTATAGAGTCACTCTCCCATCGATGACAGGCATTGAAGTTGTTGCTTGCCAGACACAAATCAATGGCAAAGACCTCTGCATTGCTTCGATATATATCCCTCCCAGAACTACGGTAGGCCGCCATCAGTTCTTTGATACTATCGAGGCAATGCCGGAGCCGCGGGTAATCTTAGGTGATTTTAACTCCCATGGAGCAGCATGGGGATCACTCTACGATGACAACCGTGCCACTTTGATTTATGATCTGTGCGACAACTTCAAATTGACAGTTTTGAATACTGGGGAAGCAACCAGAATAGCCAACCCTCCTGCACGGGCAAGCATGCTAGACATATCTCTATGCTCTTCTTCGTTATCCCTGGATTGCATGTGGAAGGTAATCCAAGATCCCCACGGTAGTGATCACCTACCAATAATTTTATCGATCGCTAATGAATCAAGCTCTCGTGAGTCAGTCAATATTTCGTATGACCTCACGAAGAATATTGACTGGAGAACATTTGCGGAAATAATATCTGAAGCAATTGTTTCAATGCATGAACTTCCTCCACTCGAAGAGTATAACTTTATATCGAGTTTGATTTACGAAAGCGCACTTCAAGCTCAAAAGAAACGTGTACCGGCTACCACTTTCCGACGTCGTCCCCCATCACTTTGGTGGGACAAGGAGTGTTCAAAGGTCTACCTTGAAAAATCATCCGCTTTCAAAAAATTCAGGAAAACTGGATTAGTGGAATGGTTTCGAAAGCACCAAGCTCTAGAAGCCAAACTAAAAGGTCTGATTAAAGCAAAAAAGCGTGGATATTGGCGAAAGTTCGTCAATGGTTTGTCAAGGGAGACCGCTATGAGCACTCTTTGGAATACGGCTAGGAAAATGCGTGGCTGGAACCATACAAACGAAAGTGAGGAATACTCTGACCGTTGGATTTTTAACTTTGCAAGGAAGGTTTGCCCCGACACCGTTCCTGCACAAAACGTCGTACGCGACATTCCACTTCAAAGCGATTATGAGAATTTTTCGATGGTGGAATTCTCAATTGCCCTTCTCTCATGTAACAATTCAGCTCCGGGGTCGGACAAGATTAAATTCAACTTGTTGAAGAATCTTCTCGACTTGGCAAAACAGCGTTTGCTGAACTTGTTCAACAAGTTTCTGGAGCTGAATATTGTCCCGCATGACTGGAGACAAGTGAGAGTGATAGCCATACGGAAACCCAACAAGCCGGCTTGCGATCACAACTCGTATAGGCCGATTGCAATGTTATCCTGTATTCGTAAATTGTTAGAGAAAATGATTCTACTTCGTTTGGACAAGTGGGTCGAAACAAACAATTTACTGTCAAATACGCAGTTTGGCTTCCGCCGAGGTAAAGGGACAAATGATTGTCTCGCGCTGCTATCTTCTGAAATCCAAATCGCATTTGCTCGCAAAGAACAAATGGCTTCCGTTTTTCTCGATATCAAAGGGGCATTTGATTCAGTTTCCATGGAAATTCTCTCAGAGAAGCTTCATAATCGTGGACTTTCACCAATTCTTAACAATTTCCTGTACAATTTACTGTCAGAAAAGCACATGATTTTCTCTCATGGCAGCTCGAAATCTTCTCGTTACAGTTTTATGGGCCTACCACAAGGCTCCTGCCTAAGCCCCCTCTTGTACAGTTTTTACGTCAATGATATGGATGATTGTCTAACTAGAGACTGCACGCTGAGACAACTTGCAGACGATGGAGTTATTTCCATCACGGGTACTAATCCCGTCGCTTTGCAAAAGTCGTTGCAAGATACCATGAACAATCTGTTCACGTGGGCCCTCAAGCTGGGTATCGAATTCTCTACGGAGAAAACTGAAATGGTCGTTTTTTCTAGGAAGCACGAACCCGCCCAATTCCAGCTTCACCTATCCGGCAAAACGATCCAACACTCTATGTTTTTCAAATACCTGGGTGTATATTTTGATTCTAAGTGTACCTGGGGGAGACACATTGCGTATTTGAAACAGAAATGCCAGCAAAGAATCAATTTTCTCCAAACAATTACCGGAACATGGTGGGGTGCCCATCCAGGAGACCTCATTCAGTTGTACAAAACAACGATATTATCAGTGTTAGAATATGGCAGTTTTTGCTTCCGATCAGCTGCCAGGATTCATATTCTCAAGCTGGAGAGAATACAATATCGTTGCTTGCGTATAGCCATGGGGTGTTTGCATTCGACACATACGATGAGTCTCGAAGTTTTGGCAGGAGTACCCCCGCTTACTCTTCAGTTCACAGAATTATCCTACAGATTTCTCATCCGTTGCAAGATCATGAATCCATTGGTGATTGATAACTTCGAAAATCTACTCCAACTGACTCCTCAGTCAAGTTTTATGTCTATATACCATGAGTACCTTACCCACGACGTGCACCCTTCACCAGGCATCTCCAACCAAGTTTGCTTCCCATACTTCTGCAATTCCTCTGTCATTTTTGATCTGTCCATGCGACAAAAAATCCATGGAATCCCAGATCACCTACGCTCCGATTCTATTCCGCCGATATTTTCGGCAGAATATGGGAAAGTTGGATCTGATAAAATGATCTTTACTGACGGTTCATTCATAAACGAGTCCACTGGCTTCGGCATCTTCAATGAAAATTCCAGTGCCTCTTTCAAACTCAAAGATCCTTGTTCCGTGTATGTCGCTGAACTGGGTGCGATATATTACGCATTAGGGATCATTGAAACATTGCCCATCGACCACTATTTTATTTTTTCAGACAGTCTCAGCTCAATAGAGGCAATCCGCTCAATGAAGGTTGATAAACGCTCATCTTATTTCCTAACTAGAATAAGACAACTATTGAGTGTTTTGGTCGAAAAATTATTCAAGATTACCTTAGTATGGGTTCCCTCTCATTGCTCGATTCCGGGGAATGAGAAAGCGGACTCGCTAGCTAAGGCGCTTTAGAAGGCACACTTTTTGAAAGGCAAATTGCTTATAATGAATTTTTCCACATTCCTCGTCAGTATACGCTCGTAAGTTGGCAGCGCATGTGGAGTGGTGATGAGTTCGGTCGTTGGTTACACACGATTATCCCTAAGGTCTCGACGAGGGCATGGTTCAAGGGATTGAATGTAGGTCGTGGTTTCATTCGCGTGATATCTCGGCTCATGTCCAATCACTACAACCTAAACGCGCATCTCTATCGCATTGGGCTCGCAGCAAACAATCTTTGTGATTGTGGCGATGGCTACCACGACATCGAGCATGTTGTCTGGTCGTGTATCCGGTTCCATGCTGCTCGCTCTCAGCTCTCTAGAGCACTGAGAGCACAAGGCAGACAATCGGATATCCCCGTCCGGGATATCTTAGGTAGCCGGGATCCTGATCTTCTGCTTCATCTATACCTGTTCCTCAGAAACGCCGATGTCAACGTTTAATGATGTTTCCTTCGTTGTGTCCCCGTTTCATATCCCTCCTATCCGATTGATAAACTTTTACTTAGTCGCGGCAATACATACACACACTCTTTACAGACACACGGGCCAAAGGTTGTGCAGTCCACTGATCATTCAACAAGAGCCAAAGGTTGTACCGCTCATGACAACTCTACACGAGCTGATGATTGCGCCGCCATTCTATCCTGGATTCCTCGAGTCGAGAAAGACGCACCACGCTAGATATGGGGTACAGACTAGGGGGGCGTTGCTGATTAATGGTCAGCTGCATCCCAATAGGAAGTATCCCGTGTCGGGCACACGTACAGAGCATCGAAGACTGCGACATACCAATTATGAGAACACTTGTAATACTAACCTCGAGTCAACCGCGAGTAATCGGCTACATATTACTAACATAGTCTAAGCAAACATTGTCAAAATAATGAACTCCCGGCCCCGTTAGGCTGACGCCATATGAGCCTTAATAAAATATATATTTTGGATAAAAAAAAAAAAGAATAAAGCAATGAAATTCAATAAAAAAAATCTGCCTGATTAATATGGCTAATGTTCGAAAAAAATTGTTGGAAAGTCAATGACCTTTCTAGAAAAAATATGATTTTAAATACGTTACGTAAAACTAGCTCAAAACGAAAAATGTTTCATAGTAAATACTTTTAATTTCCAAAACACCTGACTTAAACATATATTTTTATTAAAATACCGTTTGAAAGTTTGAACGAATTTTAGAACGCGTTTCTCTCGAAACCTTGTTTCTTCAGCTGGTGGTATTGATATCTCAGGATCTACTCGACCGATTTGGCTGAATTTTTTTATCAGCATGTAAAGATGAATTATCTATAGCGTTACATAGCCGCTTTTTGATATCTTTTTTTTTCGATTTTTATGAGCTTCTGAACAGAAATTTTTCAACAAAAATGGCCGCCATTTTGACAATTGAAAAAGGGGTTTCAGATGAACGACATATTAAATTGAAGTCAATGCGCTAGTCTTTTTTAAAAAAAAACATCACACTTGTGGAAAGGTTGGGTTCTAGCCGTATGGATCTAGTCTAGTAGCATTGAATGAAGACTGAAAACATATTAGTTTTGAAACATAATAACTCAAAAACGAAAAAAAGCCTAATCACAATCGAATTTTTAAAAACCCCTATGTAACGCTTTAGATATTGTCCTAAAATTTCAAAGTATTCATTCGAATTCGTTCTGAGACAAGACGTTACTTCAGAACCGATACCACCAGCATTTTTCGACCTTTCAGGCAGGGGTCCCTTAAATCGAATAACTCTCGCACATGCTAGGTTGCACATAATTTCGAATAAAGTCACAATAATGTGAAACATCAATCAAAATATGCACATTATTGATGAATTAATTCGTATATCGCTATAACGATAATCGTTATATGTGTATATGCAGAATTATATAAGTAAATTCTATTCATTTTATATAACATGCCGGGTCAAATCTCATATCAGTGTAACAAGCATCGTATATATCTAATTTGTTTAATTTTTTCAGGCTCATTAGAATTTTAGCAGTAACAGAGCCGAATTTAATTGTGTACGGACGTAGCTATTCTATAATAACACAAAAAGATAAAGAATTAGGGGCCTGGATTTTGAAATCACAATCGATCGCTTAGTAAGCGAACGCGCAAACAATGCACAGTAGGGAAACTCCATACAAATGATGGTTAAGCGAAAAAGTGTCGTTCAATGCTTATAAATACATGGTTTTTACATATATTTGGGATGCTGAGCATCCTTCCTAAAACCGTATTTTTACATAATTTTTTATATAATTTTATGATCTTTGATCACAAGCAACTCCACTAAGCGTCCTCTCTATTGAAAAAAAAGATCACGTAGTTTATGGACGAATCACCTCACCCCCCCTCCAAAAACAAACAAATTATTTTATCAATATAAAGAATTCTCTCCAGACTACAAATTAAAACAATCCTCATCATCATCATCCTCTTCTTTGGGGATCTTCGTAGCCACATTGGTTGCGCGTTCGCTTAGTAAGCGATCGATCGTGAGTTCAAAGCTCAGGGCCCTCATTGACCATCTTTGTGTTTTTACAGAATAACTACGTCCACGCAACAATCATCAGCGATGGAGATCGATCCACGCGTCGAATGAAGATCGATTCATCCATACAACTGCTCTGCTCTGCAGGAAACATCCGGCAGCATTTCTATTAATAACACAACAATAATCATATCTTCGCTGGCCGGTGGTCTAACTGGATAGTGGAAGAACAGAAGAAAAACTCTTACGCTGAAAAATGGACACTGTGTAATGTGCTATCTATAGATATGATAAACATGTGACATGTACACGATTGAAATATTCGGCTCTGTTACAGCTAAAATGCCAATGAGCCTAAATAAACAAATGGGATAAATGAAAATCATCATCTTCTTCTTCTTCTGCTTCTTCATAACTGTCATCAGATTCATCGTCATCTTTTCCTGATTCAACGATTGTTTTCTTCAATAGAAACATTACACAATCTGGAAGTTTTTTTTACAATTACTTCTCTCCTTTTCGAAATAAGTGTTTACTATTAGATACGTGGAGATAAGAAGATGATTGATTTTATTATGATCAGTATTTTCTCAACTATCTTAACGAGTGGAATGTTCTTTGGCATATTTAATTATTGTATTACTCTTCTCTTTCGTTCGTTCGTTCTTTCTATATGTAATATTGTGGTTTGAATAATTCTATAGCCATGAAGTAAAATTATGTGCATATCAGTAGTCATATACAGGGTGGCGCATAAGTCACGCAACGCTCTCAGAAGATAAAAAAAATAATTATCGCCACCCTGTAGTATCAAGAATACAGATGAACGTAACGTTCTGCTGTGTCGATACAGTATCGTTAATTATTTCTGGATATATCTTCTCGGAACATGAAATTTATATAAGAATTTCTATTATTTCGGAACTTGTTTCGGGATTCGCGAAAGGGTGGTATTACCATCATTACTGTTGTCATAATCTCTAGGCTTGGTTTGCCAATAATGAGACCTATTCTAGTTTTGAAGCTTTCCTAAATGTAAAAATTAAATGGATTGGTATTGCTGGGCTGAAATACCGTTTACCTGATTTACTTGTTATACCTGATTTTTTTGGCGGCATGGAATGTGTTTCGAATCCAGATTTTCACCAGCGCTAGAATCCCAGTCAATATAAAATATGAATCATGCACTCAAAGAAACGTGTCAAATTAAAGATGATTACAATTACAATTTTTTTTCTTCATTTCATCCATACATAACACAGGAGGCATCTCGCCTAGGATCATAGAGGGTTTTCATCTTATCTCGTTCCACTTCGGTATCTTTTATCTGATACGCACCATCCAACGACTGTTTACCATCCTTCTGTCATCATCGCTCGTTAAATACTGGTGGAGTGAACAAACAATATCCAACAACCAAACAAAACTGCTCTTTTCAGAGCCACCAAATCATTATCAAAGAGTTTAACGATGTCATTCTTCAAACATATAAAAAATTAGCCTATAGTCTAACGGAATCCTACGTCATCTATGCGGTCGTGTCTCGGACACAACGCTCCTGTGACTTTTTATGTTTTTGACATCTGTCAATAATATTCAATATCAAATATAAGAAATTTCATGCAGCCCTAATTTTATTTTCTTGTGCCAAATAGGGTGGACCCTTGTCTACAAACTACGATCTGTCGATATCTTTGATTTTTGCTGTAGAAGATGCAGAACACCATTGAAACTGTTAATAGTGAACGTTGCCGAGAGCAATTGTTCGAATTGAACCGTGCTTTGCTCCGAAAACGACCGGAATATCAGGAAAAGTAACACAAAATGATTTTTTTTGATGACAATGCCCCGTCACACAGAGCAGGGCCGACCAGTGATACGGTTGAGCTACTCAATTGGGAACCGCATGAGACTTTCTCATCACACTTGTCCACCCGATGGACCATTTGTTTTCATCGATTGAATACGCACTCGCTGAGCAGCGCTTCGATTATTACGAAAATATGCGAACAAGGGTCAGTGACTGATTTGGTTCGGAACTCAAAAAAAAAAAATATTTTTGACGAGGCATTCATGAGTTTCCTGATATATGGGAGAGATGTGCAGCTTCAAATGGTCATTATTTTGAACAAAATTTTCTAAACCATTCGAGAACAATAAATAATTTAAATAAAAAATCCGGTTTTATATTTATACACCTGGTATATTGTAGAAAAATATCCATGATTATGTAATGTAATGATCATAGGTAAAGCCAATTATTGTTCAACACCAGATTGATATAAAACAAACCAAGGAAAATAGAAAAGTGGTGAAATATATTATAACCCATTAGCGAGCAACCATTGGTAAATTTAATATTTGGCATTAAAGAAACCCCAACATTCCAGCGTTTTTTTTTCACTCTTCCATTTTCCACGAAATGATGAAAAATCGCAAAATCGAGAAATCGAGCATTGGCTAAACTTGCATTTTTTTTCTTGTGGGTGATCAAAAAAAAAAAGGGCTATTCTTCCTACTTCACAATATGTGTTCTTTTATCAAAGTAATACTGTAGGAAAGTTTACATATTTTTGTATTTTATTAGATTTAGTTAGTTACTAAGTTGAAACACCTCCCGCACATAGTTGCTTCAACCCGGATTCATTGCTGAATAAAGTTTAGAAACTTAAAGAAAATTGATGATACGTGATGACCAATAAAGTGAGCTGTCGTTTGGTGCAAAAAGATTATCAATCAGTTGCTTTCAAAAAACATGAAATTATAGCGGTCAGTTGAGATTCATGTTATAATAGAAATAGCATGAACCCCACTGAATAGCATTCTAAATGTGTATATTTATTTTTTCTGAACATTCTAGTTCAATTTTCAATACAATTTGAATTGTATAGGTAATCAGTACCGCACGAATCTGACGTGGATGATCATGGATATACGATTAACAGAAGTTCAATGTCATTATGAAATACAAACACATGAAAACGGAAAAAAATCCAGTCCAAAAAAAGCAATTGTATATCTACGACGCGGTGTTATTCTAGACAACGGAAACAGCATTGAAAGAGAAAGTTCAGCCCATCATTCGATGAGATTTGAATTATAAAAAACACAATAGCGGCTTCTTCGAGTTTCCTTCCAGCATGTGGAAATTGCTGACTCAAACACATATACAGCGATCGAACGGTGTGACTACATTAATTACCTTGACGTCGATATTGGTTCGTTTATTCCGGTTCGAAGCTTCGAATTCTTCCGGACGATTGTTTTCCCATGCACTTGTAGACGACGGAACGGTGGCGCAAAAAAAAGGAAATTTAATTTCTACTCATTTGACAATTCCAGGAAGTTCTTATATTCGACGATGGTTTGGCATTTTAATTTTCTCCGTTGTCGCTCCTGTTCGTAGTGTTCGCACACGTAAACAGAATTTCCACTCGAATCCGACTTCGATAGTATTAGTGCAGCACAGATGATTTGCTTTTGTTATGCCTTCGATCGTTGGCTTAGTGTGAGTGCATAATATTTATGGTTTTCCTTTTCACTGAACAATATAACAATCCCGCACACAACGATGCGAAATTGGTAGCGCTTTCGCTGAAACTCACGTTTTACCTACACACGCATGTTTACTTATTGCACAAACCAGGACAAAAACATTATTAAAGTTGTATGAGTACGAACTTCTTTGTACTCTTCGTGCGAGTTTCTTCCTTTTCCACGTTTTACCTTTTCCACACGGCGGGGTAACCAGCAAACGACCGCGATGCACACAGCTTTGGGGGTTCGGGAATCGGAACTTTCGCACTAGATTCGACCGTCAAAATTTCACTGACACTTTCGATGACACCGGTTCCGGCGGGCAAATCGATTTGTCAAAGCGGGCGGGCGATTAGGAAAGTGGTTAACAACGCAAAAAACAAGAACATTGAAAGCGGAGAGCACAAATAGCAGGCAACAGTAGCGCGAGCAGAGCGAAAAGGTGGCGTAATTGGGACCGAAAATTCCTGATTTACAAGGAAACTCTCATCCGCTTTTCCGCTCTCACATGGCTCGCTCTTTTCCGGACGGACGGATCCTTTCCACGGAACCACGGCTGTCCCTTCTCGAAGGGGGTTTTAGTCGTAGCAGCAGGTCGCTCTCACGCTGGACTCTCGCAGATTCTCTTCCCCCCACAACACACGCCACAAGCTGTATCCCTCTGAATCTCGAGACGAACGGTTGATGACACGTTGAAGTCACAATATTGCCAAATGCTCTCACTCACGCTCGTGTCAAAGTTTATCGACACGGAGATGCACAAGGAAGCCCTTGGGTGAACGCAGCGGAAGGACAATAAATTCACGAGAAAAGTCTCCACTGCGCAAGAACAAATATAGCTACAAGAAGGTTACCAAGGGCTGCTGTCAAAATCCGTTGGCAACAAATTCACTTCGAATTGCCTATATGTATAAGGTACAATGCAATGTCAGTTATGTATAGTCAAAGATATCCTTGAACTAATCAGCTGAATCTTCGAAAATATTACGGTGTTTTTTCAAGTCTTTAAAAATTCTCAATTATTTGTTATTATCATGACTATCACATACATTGAACGATTTTATTGCCATTCCGTCTAGGTGTCCTAACCACAATAGTAAAATCTACGAATGTTAGTTATTAATATCAAAATATACAAAATTACGAATTATCCATCTGGTTGAAATTATATGTCAATGTTGTACGAGCAAGATAATGCATCAGTATTGCTCAACGGTTACCAAAGGAAGAAACAGATTCATACCATGCGGATACAATGCAGAGCTCTGAGCCGACAAATAGAATTAAGGCAACGTAGAGGTTAAATATTCCCGGGTTCCGTGAATTCATTATGTGGTACAATACGTTGGATAATTTCCATCATTGAACTGACCAGCATCAAATTTTCATGATGTTTTGTTTAATAAAGAACCTCTATACAATCCCAGAAAGCTTCCAGCTTTCTCGTACATACACTATGTTCGTATATTTCTATGATGTATCGCAACCTATTGTCATCAGTTACACATGAAGCAACTCTACGCAAAATCATCCCTCGACTTTCTTCGATTTAACTCTTTGTGGTCGTTTGTTTGCTCTCAGCCACCATACTTTTTTTACCGTTCTGGTCGTTTGTCTGCTCTCAGCCACCACAGCAAGAAATCATGCTAATCTTATATTTTAGCCAACCAAGTATCAGTTTATGAACCTGTTCACGAATCAATGCGGTGCTCCTATGAGCAATAGATAATGGTACTCAGTATCAAACAAAGTGATAACCCACACAAGATAACGCACAGTGCGTTGAATGCATAAGAATGTGAGGCAGAACAGCAGAATTTAGCCATTGTAACACTTTCGTGTGATGGAAAAGATTGTTCATAAATATCAGAACTACTATTTGCATAAATGTCTCGTGTTATTTGAAAAATCGTATAAGTGTCTCAAGCAACAAAATCTTTGTTCACCAAAGTGAAAAGTTCTGATCATTTCAGATACGCTGAAATCATTATTTGAGTTACTACTGGTTTGAATTATGTTGAAGTAGTTGTTTTTAAAAAATCTGTAAAAAACAATCTTTGTTAAAATTGAAAAGTGCTGATCTTTTCGGATACACATTGCTGGCATTAATTATACATTAATTGCATTAATGGCAAAAGTGTCGGATAGTAAAAATAAAATTATGTATTGATTATACTACATATAATTTACTCTTGGAGACTATTTCGAAAGATTTCGCACAAAATAGAGTTCACAAAATAAATAAAAAATTGTTTATTTTTCATAATCTTGCATGTATCACTGCTTTTTAAAGGAAAAATAATTCCGACCAGTACGATACCCATGCCCAAATTTAATACGACCGCAAAGGGTTAATGGATCCTTGTACATATAGTGACTTTTTCAACTGACATATTGTCATAGATATATTTTTTATAAATATTGTTTTGTATATACATCCATTCCATGTCAAATCGATATTGACGAATTTCATGCCAACTCGTCTTAGGAGTTGGCAGCACCATCTCAGATAGTAGTGAAACTTTGTGAGTGTAGAGATATGGGTCACTTAAGCAACTTTGCAAACTTGAATTAATCGAAAAACAATTAGACTTTTTGGAAAAGCCAAATTTTTTTTCTTAATTTTTTACAAAAATTTATAACTTAAAAACTATGATACCTACAAAATTCATGTCAAAAGATGAAATGTAGGAAATTTTTTGGAAAAAAAAATCGCTAAAAAAAGTTATTTAAAATAAAAAATCATTTTTCTCGAAAACTTTTTTTTTTAAATTCCCAAAAAAAAAAAAAAAAAAAAAAAATATATATATAATATATATATATATATATATATATATATATATATATATATATATATATATATATATATATATATATATAAATACATATATATATATATATATATATATATATATATAAGTTACCGTCAATTCCAAACGGCAACACCAGCCATGCACCAGCTCGAACAACCTAAACAGCGGCATCATCACTTTTGGCCAAACGTCCCATCTTCACTGAAATAACATATTCAACGTAGACACCACAACACGAATCAGCATAACAGGCAACGGTACGCAACTCGAGAATGTAGGTATCAAATTCCCTTCGGCTCATTGAGTAGGCATAAATCATAAGTCATGTAAACTGGAAGCGATAATAAAGTTAGTCTTAGTCTTAATCTTACAGTGAACAAGTGTAGTTCTTTTTTTAAAAACGCTCTCCTTTAATTTAAAAACGTAAGTGGCGCAGTCGTGCGGATTGCGGTTTTAGTTAGAAGTTCGCGTGTGTGACCGAATCGACGGCTTATCGATTGTAGTGGCACCCCAAGGACAACTAACAAAACCAAGCGATCAGAACCAGCGAAGGAATATCGCAAAAATTAAGGTAAGCAAAAAGAGACTAGGTATAGTGATTTAATATTTAGTGATTTAATAACGAATAAAAAGGTGATTTTTTTTATAACCGGTACCAAGTGAAAAACTTTATAAAAAGATATTTTAATTTCCTAGAGACTAGGCGTAGTGATTTAATATTTAGTGATTTAATAACGAATAAAAAGGTGAATTTTTATAACCGGTACCAAGTAAAATACTTTTTTAAACAAGGAAATTTTAATTTCCAAAATTAAGCGATTTAGGAATTTCAATCGAGGCCGAGACATGGCAGAGAACCAGCTCGAACTTCTCCAAGCGAGTTTGGAACAACTGGCCAGCCGTCTGGCCGAGAAGGATGAGCAGATCGCTCAATTACAAATCCAAGCAGCGCAAGGTGAGCGAAATGCTCAATCACTTGCCGCCCAACTGGCTGCCAACAGGCAAGCGAACCCCGTGCAGGTGATTCAAGTGCCGGAGCAAAGAACGGAATCGATACTAAAATCGTTACAGACGCCCCAAATTATTCGGGATCTTCCGTGTTTCGACGGAAACCCGTTAAAATTAAACTCATTTTTAAAGGGGATTGATAATATAATCCCTCTGCTGAATGAGGCACAGAATACTAACGTCTATAGAGTGTGGATTCAAGCGATCCGCACAAAAGTAATTGGGGACGCTGACAACGTACTCGAACTATACGGCACCAACCTAACGTGGGCCGAGATAAAACAAACCCTAATCACACATTACAGCGACAGGCGTGACGAGGTCTCCCTCACCAGAGACCTCTTCAAATTGAACCAAATCGGAAACGTGGAAGAATTTTACTCCAAGGTATCGCACATCGTTTCACTGCTCACAAATAATCTGAGCATAACAGAACAAAATGCAGCCGTGAAACAAGCAAAGAAAGAATTTTTCCAGGACATAGGGCTAAAAGTTTTCCTCGCTGGCTTAAGAGAGCCGCTAGGACCAATCATTAGAGCCCAATGCCCCACTACAATGAAAGACGCTCTCCGACTTTGTATGGAGGAGCAAAACTATAATTATGTAAAATCATATAAACCAATGCTACCACCGAAACCATTTAATCATCCAAGAGCTCCTATTCCTCCAAACATACCTACCCGGCCAGTGAATCCTTTTAAATTTTCAGCACCATACAATGGTCCTGTGAACGTACCCCGTTTTCCACCGAACCCCAAACCAATCAATTGGCAACCTAATTTCTCTCCAAACCCAATTCAGAGACCCCCAATTTTCAGAAATAATTTCACCCAGCAACCAAATCCTAATTTTCCCCGCAATCAGTTTGGACAAAACCATCAAAATAATTTTCCCAAACCAGTCCCTATGGAGGTGGATCACTCGATCCGAAGTAGGAACGTAAATTACATGAATAGAAACAATAATAACCATTTTAAACCACGCCAGAATTTAAATCCTTTTCACCCAAGTCCCAACTATCATTTCGAACATTGTGAAGAAACATATTTGCCCGATTATGGACATGCTGAAAATGACAATTATGCCTTAGCGAAGGTTGAGGGAAATTACCCAGACTATGACCCCCATAACAACATCTATTCAGAAAATGATCCAAACATTTTCGGAGGAAACATCGAAACCAATGAGACATCTGAGAACACAGAAGGAAATGTAGATGATTTAAATTTTCAACCGGATTCAGACAGTTCAAACGGGAGATAACAAATTTTATCCCATATGTAAAATTAAACACGAAAATAGGAGAGATGAAATTTTTGATAGACAGTGGCGCTAACAAAAATTACATCAATCCTGCGAAAATTGCAAATCTAAAAATTTCCAAACTAAATCATTCTTTCGTCAGAAATATCAACGGCACCCATTCCATTAGCGAATCCGTTGAATTTTCTCCCTTCGATGGAAAACCTCCCATCACATTCTTTTTGTTCAAATTTCATCCCTACTTTGACGGACTTATTGGCTATCAAACATTGACTGAACTTGAAGCGGACATAATCACTTCTTCTAACACACTTAAATTTCCAGACTATACCATCCAGATGAGTAGGAAATATCCTAATTCCTACGACATCAACTTGAATGCAAATGAAGAGGTTCCTATAAAACTTCCAATAGACATACAGAACGGTGACTTCTATATTCCAGAACTTTACTCCTTAACAAACGACGTGAATATCCTTCCAGGACTCTATCGATCAACCGATAATAAAGCTACTGTCATGATTAGAAATACTAGCCATTGTCCGGTGAAAGTTAATTCAAACAGACCTATTTTTTCCGAATTAAACAATTTTGACGAAGTCTCACCTCCTGATTCAATGAATAATAACCCTCAAGAACTGCTGAAACAAATCCGCTCAGACCACCTAAACTCAGAAGAACGCCAAAATCTGTTCAAAATAATAAAGAAATACAGCGATATATTTCATCAAGAAGGACTAAACTTGACCTTCACAAGTGCTATTAAACACGAAATTAACACCAAAGATGAAATACCGGTACACTCGAAATCCTATAGATACCCTTATTGCCATAAAGCTGAAGTGCAACAGCAAATAAGCAAAATGCTCGATCAGGGTATTATTCGTCACTCGAGCAGCCCTTGGTCTTCCCCGGTGTGGATTGTCCCCAAGAAAGAGGACGCATCAGGGAAGCGAAAATGGCGTCTAGTGATAGACTATAGAAAATTGAACCAAAAGACTATCGAAGACAAGTACCCTATACCCAATATAAATGAAATATTGGACAAACTGGGACGTTGTCACTATTTCTCTACATTGGACTTAGCTAGTGGGTTTCACCAAATTGAAATTCAAGATCGGGACATACCAAAAACCGCCTTCAGCGTGGAGCATGGGCACTATGAATTCCTTAGGATGCCATTTGGTCTTCGGAATGCTCCATCCACGTTTCAACGCGTGATGGATAATGTCCTTAGAGATTATATTGGCACCATATGCCTTGTGTATATGGATGACATTATAATTTTCTCCACCAGTCTTCAAGAACACATTGAAAGCCTTTGTAAAATTTTCGATAGACTTAAAAGATTTAACATGAAACTTCAGTTGGACAAAAGCGAATTCTTGAAAAAAGAAGTTGCTTTCCTGGGTCATATTGTGACTCCAGAGGGCGTTAAGCCTAATCCCAATAAAATACAAACAATAAAAGAGTGGCCTTTACCTAAGAATGAGAAACAACTCCGTGGGTTCCTCGGCGTGTTAGGATATTATAGGAAGTTCATTAGAGACTTTGCGAAAATCGCAAAGCCCCTAACAAACTGTTTGAGGAAAGGTGAGGAAGTCCATCATTCAGAGGAATTTATTGAAGCTTTTCACAAATGTAAAAATATATTAACAAGTAGCGACATACTGCAATACCCCGACTTTACACGAGACTTCATCTTAACCACAGACGCCTCTAACCACGCGATTGGAGCCGTATTATCCCAAGGCATAATAGGTCGAGACAAACCAGTAGCGTTCGCCTCGAGAACTCTAACCAAATCCGAAGAAAATCTCTCAACGATCGAAAAGGAATTACTAGCCATTTGGTGGGGCTGTAAATACTTTCGACCATATTTATTTGGCCGCAAATTCACACTATACACTGACCACCAGCCCTTGACTTACGGTTTAAATTTGAAAACCCCCAACAGTAAATTGATCCGCTGGAGATTAGATCTTGAAGAATACGACTATGACATTAAATACCGACCAGGCAAACAAAACACTGTTGCCGACTCCCTATCTCGGATTCCCCTAGAGATCAATCTCAACGAAGACACAGATAATAACGAAGACGAAAACGATACCGACGACGCAACCGTTCATTCGGCAGACACGGATGACTCGGAATTCATACCTATGACACTAAAACCACTGAATGCATTTTCAAATCAAATAGTTTTAAAAATTGGACAGACAGACAGTGAAGAAGTCGAAGAGATTTTTCCACGCGTGTTCAGAAAAACGATAACAAAATTACATTTCGGAGTTCCGACCCTTCTAAGAATACTACGTGATTACACAAATCCAAAAAAATTAAATTGCATCAATTGTCCAGAGACCGTCCTACCTTCTCTTCAAATAGTCTACAAAAACTATTTTAGCCGAAATAAAACTTTTAGAATGAGAATATCCCAAATCACCTTAGAAGACGTCACTACCGAAGAACGCCAGAACGAAATCATACGAGGACAACACGATTTCGCCCACAGAGGTATTCAGGAAAATCTTCAGCAAATCTCTCGAACATACTATTTCCCTAGCATGAAAAGAAAAATCAGAACGTACATAAGATTATGCGATCAATGCAATAAAGCCAAATATGATAGAGCACCTTACAAAATCAAACTAGGACAGACCCCCATCCCAAAACGGCCACTAGAGATTATCCATGTGGACATATTCATATCTCAACCGGATATGTTCTTATCCATTGTAGATAAATTCTCTAGGTTCGGAGTTTTAGTAAGTATCAAGTCCAGAACAATACAAGATATAAGAAGAGCCCTTCTGAAGTTCTTTAGCACTCATGGGAAACCTCAACTTATTGTATGCGATAACGAGCCATCCATGAGATCTATTGAGGTTCGAGGACTCCTCGATGACCTAGGCATACAAATATATTTTACACCGACAAATCATAGCGAGACCAACGGAATAGTGGAAAGATTCCACAGTACACTCGCCGAGATTTATCGTTGTAATAGGCATAAGTATGAATCACTATCCAACAAAGAATTATACAGAATTTCTTGCACTTTATATAATGAAACCATACATTCTGCAACTAACATGAAACCCCGAGAAATCTTTTTAGGTATCAAGGACCAAGATGAAAGACCTCTGGACGCCGAAGAAATATTGGCAAAAAGAGATAAATTATATGACGAAGTCGTATTAACACTGACCAAAACACAAAGGAACACACATAAACAACACAACCGGCATCTGGAAGACGAACCAAAATTGGTCCCAGATCAGCAAGTGTTACATAAAGTGCAGGGAATTCGGAATAAAACGAGAAAACGATATTCAACGGTTCAAGTTGTCGAAGACAGATTGAAAAGCTTTATTGACGACTCGAATCGTAGATTACACAAAAATAATATAAAAAGAATAAATAATAACTAATAATATTTTTTCTTTCAGATGGCACTTTGTCTGTTGATCCTTCTTGTTCTGCAAATGCAACTTTATTTTGGACAAATCATTCAAATTCAAGACATTTCAACAAACCCCGGACTATTGACCATACGAATGGAATCAACATTCATCAAAAACGGACATATTCACGTTTATCACGAAGTAGACCTCGACCTATACCAACCTATACTTAACCAACTCAACACCATAATCACCGGATTAGAAACCTTTCCTAACATCAGAGAAATCACAAGAATGTTGCGTAGTAAAATGCATGAAATTACAAACTTATACAGAATCCTTTCCCCTAAGGAGAGACACAGAAGAGGAGCCTTCAATTTTTTAGGGTCTACAATAAAATTAATTACAGGAAACCTAGATCAAGAAGATTTAGACAGAATTAACACGGAGATTGAACATCTCAAGGCAGGAAATCGACAGTTAATTAATGAAAACAATTTACAAGCAACAATCAATGAAAAACTACAAAATAGAATAAATAAAATAATCCAATCCATTAATGACCAACAAAGTAAGTTGGTAAAACAAATTATTTCAAATAGACAAGCTATATTAGATCCCAACAATGTAAACCAAAATTTCACGGCCCTCAGCAAAGTAATCAGAGTTTCATTTCACCTAGACCAAATACGAAACCACCTAGACACCGTATTCGAAACCATTCAATTAGCTCGCGTAAATGTGATTTCGAGGAACTTCCTAGAACCGGAGGAATTAAAAGTCATAGTGCATCAGTTAGAAAAACAGAACATTACATTGCTTAATTCAGAACAGGCTTATGAATTTATAAGTATAAAAATAGTCTTTAAGAACAGCAAATTATATTTTGTTATCTCAGTGCCATTTGTTAAAACGGAAATATTTAACGAGTTGCTGCTGGAACCATTACCAATCAACGGAACATCTCTAAAACTACCATCAAGGACAGCAATAGTAGGAAGCCAATCAACTTATCTTCTCAACGGGCGATGCCAACCTGTGGGACAAAATACCATGTGCGATCAGAACAATCTGATAGACGTTTCCAACGACGCATGTTATTCCAAAATCCTACGAGGATTTTCCGGAAAGTGCAGCTTCGTGGATCACGATGCCAATTCAGGCGTCAAGCGGCTAACTGATTTCCATATCGTGCTGAAGGACGTTCAAAAAGTATTCATACAAACGGATTGCAAACTGACAAACAGAACACTATCAGGTAGTTTTCTAATATACTTCTCAAACTGTGCAGTAATCATCAATGGCACAAAGTTTGACAATCGAGAAAGACACAACAAACAAACACCACTGGCAATATCGCTAGATGGTCTACAAATAGAAAAAGGCGCTCTCGAGGAGAATATAACTATAGAAAAACTACAAGAATTAAACATCCGCAACCGTGAACGAATGGATTCAATAGAAGAATCATTTGCAATCCATATCTCAACAAATATCGGAATATTTTCGATAATTATAATTTCTGGAATAGTAATAGCCATAACGAAAATCAACAAACGCACTAGTAACGTATTTAAAATTGGCCAGCATCCATTCCCAGAACCCCGCAGAACATTACCAGAGAAGAAGGAAAATTCAGAGAAACCAACATCCGCTAAAATCGAACCGGGACGGTTCGAACTTCATGAGGGAGCAGTTACCGTCAATTCCAAACGGCAACACCAGCCATGCACCAGCTCGAACAACCTAAACAGCGGCATCATCACTTTTGGCCAAACGTCCCATCTTCACTGAAATAACATATTCAACGTAGACACCACAACACGAATCAGCATAACAGGCAACGGTACGCAACTCGAGAATGTAGGTATCAAATTCCCTTCGGCTCATTGAGTAGGCATAAATCATAAGTCATGTAAACTGGAAGCGATAATAAAGTTAGTCTTAGTCTTAATCTTACAGTGAACAAGTGTAGTTCTTTTTTTAAAAACGCTCTCCTTTAATTTAAAAACGTAAGTTATATATATATATATATATATATATATATATATATATATACATATATATATATATACATATATATATATATATATATATATATATATATATATATATATATATATATATATATATATGACTAGTTCTTAAAATTTACAACAAGTCGTGTATACATCGGAAGATGGGCACTTTTACAGGGAAAAAAATTTTCGAACAATAACTTTTTAAGTTTTCTTCGAAAAATAATTCAACTTATCCTAATTTTGTTTAAAGTCAAGATAGCGATATAGTGTATTCGACAAAGTTTTAGATCCTGTTAAAATATAAACTTTTGTCGAAGATATCAACTTTCCATCTTTTATTGTTTTTGGAATATAAGTCATTTTTGTATGAAGACTCCTGAACAAAATAATGTTTTGCTCGTAACATTTTTGTGTGTAAATGTGTAAAACGTGGTTTGACATGTTCTTGACATGTTTCTAAATAGAGAAAAGTTAGCAGAGCATTTAAAATGCGATAATTTATACAAAAAAAAAAAAACGATGAATTGAACATTAATAGCATTTTTTCAAAGAAAAATATGAAAAAGTTGTTGTTCGAAAAACTTTTTTCATGTAAATGTGCCCATCGTCCGGTGTATGGAAAACTTGTTGGAAATTTTAAGGGCTATTTATATCTATTTCTTTCAGAATTTTGAAAGCATATGTTTTCGAAAAAAATGAATTTTAATTTTCAAAATATTTTTTAATGAAATTTTTTTTCCAAAAATTTGTTTGATAATTTTTAATGAAAACCAAAATAATTTCCTACATTCCATTCTTTGACTAAAATTTTGTAGGTCTGATATTTTTTTGTAGGTTCTTTTTTTAAATTTAGAGTTTTTTTAAACTTTTTTTCGAAAAATCCTAATTCAAAAACTATAACATCTACAAAAAGGTGGTCAGAGAATGAAATATAGGAAAGGTTTTAATTAAAAATTATCAAAGAATTTTTTGGAAAAAAATTTAATTGAAAAAAAATATTTTGAAAATAAAAATTCATTTTTCTCGAAAACATATGCTTTTAAAATTCTGAAAAAATAGATATAAATAGCCCTTAGAATTTCCAACAACTTTTCCATATATCGGACGATGGGCACATTTACATGGAAAAAGTTTTTCGAACAACAACTTTCTCATTTTTTGACGTAGGACTACGTCTAACCGGAAGATATAGGGGGTGAAATGGAAATCTAGGCACTGAACAAGTAGGAAAAAATGCAAGATTTGGAACGCTTATAACTCGAGCATTTCTCAATAGATCGCAAATGTTTTTGCATCAATTGATAGGAAATATATCTACGCATCTATCATAACGAATAACATTTCATTTTTCTTGAGATAAATAATTGAATAATTGTGAAATATCAAGCATTGTCAAAATGCACTATGTGCCCATTTTTGATTGGTCCATTTTGTGCTCCTCAAATCGTACCGACCAAAACGGGCAACCAGAGCAGCAGCGAAATAGAATGAAGCACGATTGGAAAGGAAAAAGAAAAAAATGAACGAAACATTGGTCGCAGTCTCACACATGCGTAATTCTCGAGCCAGCCAATCAGCTTAAAAATCCCCGCTCCGCTGCCGTAACGATCATTCTCATTCAAACCGTACACCACATCGGTTCGCATCAAAACACTTCAACAAACCAACCCAAGCAGCCATGTCTGGACATGGTAAAAGAGGAAAAGTGAAGGGAAAGGCAAAATCCCGCTCGAACCGTGTTGATCTGGAGTTCCCCGCAAGGGTAGCTAGGCCGAGCGCGTTAGTACCAGTGCACCAGTCCACCTAGCCGGCGTTATATAGTTTCGGCCGCCGAAGTGATCGAGTTAGCTGGCAAAGCTGCTCGCGACGATAAGAAAACCCGCATTCGGAACAGAACACATTCGGTTCGGTGGACATCAAGACAACAGGCAGTTGCAGAAAAGAAAAAAGTTTGTTCTTTATAAAAACTGCTTTGGTGGCAAATCCAGAACAAGGCGGCATCGAGAGCGTTAGAAATGGTTTTTTCCAAAACCACGAGTACTAAGTTTTCTAAATTGGAACCATTCCATAAAACAAGGCGCTTTTCAGGGCCATTTAACCTTCCAAAAAAGAGTTTAGGAAATACAGTTCAATGCTTTCTAAAACAATATCCAAAATAATAATAAAACACAAATTGATTTTTTCATAATTTGTTTGCCAGGATATGATGAGTATGTGAATTTGGCAGTTGTTCTGAGCTTATTGATTTTCACCAATTCTTAAATTGCTTCTAGATTGAAAGTACAGTAATTTACACTTATCTCGACATTTAGCTAATTGGACGGACGTGTAATGCGACATATTTAGTTGGACATTTTTGTAAACATAGAGTTCGGGGTCCAAATTATGACCCCACATTGAAAGTCGACACTGTACCACTGTCATCGCAAATGTTCAATTACAGGTTAAAATTACCTCCAATCCGATACTGAGTGGTGGTAATGCGACGTGCCATTGAATGTAATTTAGTGTAAAATATGTCACAAGCTGGATGGGAAGAAATTTTCCAACTGTGAAAGCTGTGGCGAGTGGCAAATGCAATCGCTAAACAGAAAGATTTAGCCGAACAAGATAATGATATCGAGTGATAACAAAACAATAAACTCTTTAGATTGAAGATAATTTTGTGATCCTGAAAAGGACCCTTTTTAGCCTGCATGTGAATCCAACGAGCGAACAAATCGTAATGAATGTATTTTTTGCCATCGCTCCCTTTTAACGCTCATTCGTTCGTCTCGTTGGACTCGCCCCTCTGGCTGAGTCTGCCGATTTGTCTCTATCCTGTGAGTGTGTACCGCTAGAGTATAAAACACGCGGCAATAGCTAAACAGGAAGGTTTAACCGAACTAGATGGGAATATCGAGTGATAACAAAAACACAACACCAAAGGTTCTTTTCAGAACCATCAACATATTCATAAAGAGTAAACAGTAAACTAATCCATTTTTCAGGTAGATAGGTAGGTATTCACGTAGGAGAAGAAAATAAAACAATATATTTAAAATATATATTTAACAAAAGCTGTCCCCTTTGTATAGTCCTACGTCACTCCGGTTATGTCCCCGACATTACCCACCCGTCTTTTTCTTTGAAAAAATACTATTAATTTTTAATTCGAAACATTTTAATGTATAAATTATCGCAATTTACATGCTCTGCTAACTTTTCTCTATTTGGAAACATGTCAAGAACATGTCAAACGTGAGAATTTACACACAAAAATGTTACGAGCAAAACATTATTTTGTTCAGGAGTCTTCATACAAAAATGACTTATATTCCATAAACTATAACAGATAGAAAGTTGATGTCTGCAACAAAAGTTCACATTTTAATAAGATCTAAAACTTTGTCGAATACACTATATCGCTATCTTGACTTTAAACAAAATTAGGATTAGTTGTATTTTTATTTTGTATTTTTATTTCAAAGAAAATATGGAAAAGTTATTGTTAGGAAAACCTTTTTCCTGTAAAAGTGCCCATCTTCAGATGTATCGACGACTTGTTGGAAATTTTGAGGGCTATTCATATATATATTTATGGGAATTTTAAAGAAATACGTTTTTGAGAAAAATGAATTTTGATTTTTAAAATAACTTTTTTTTAGCGAAATTTTTGGTATTTGGTTTTTTTTCGTAAAAATTTTAACAATTTACTACATTTCATCCTTTGACATGAATTTTGTAGGTATCATAGTTTTTAAGTTATACATTTTTGTAAAAATTAAAAAAAATGGATTTTTCCAAAAAGTTGTTTAATTATTTTTCGAATATTTCAAGTATGCAAAGTTGCTTAAATGACCCATGTCTTAACACCCACAACGTTTATCCGGAGTATTGATTTTTTTTTCACTCCGGATAATCGAGTCGTAAAAAAACTATTTTCTCTTGGTAAACGTATTATAATTATGATTTGCACTTTTTTATAGGGTTGGGGAAAAAATGTCGTATTGCTGATCGAAATTTGACGCTTTATTTAACATACTTTGAATTATCCAATTTAAGTCAAATATGCGCCGTTTTGTTCGCAAACTTGTTGCCATTTAGAAGGCAACTTCATTATCCTCCCACCCCCTTATGAAACCTCCCCTCCTTATTTGCAAAAAACTCAGACAGCCAGTTTTCGCTTTTGAGGCCAACTTAGTATCACCAAGAGCGTTTTGCATGGACCGGAAGAGATGATAATCACTTGGAGCCAGGTCCGGACTATACGGTGGGTGCAATAGGACATCCCATCCGAGCTCCCGTAGCTTCTTGCGGGTCATCAAAGATGTGTGAGGCCGAGCGTTGTCCTGGTGGAAAACAACACCATTCCTATTGATCATTTCTGTCCGCTTCTGGTCAATCGCCTGCTTCAAACGGTCAAGCTGCTCACAGTAGAGAACCGAGTTGAGGGTCTGGCCATAGTTGAGCAGCTCATAGTGGATGATTCCCTTCCAATCCCACCAAACACACAACAAAACCTTCCTGGCCGTCAATCCGGGCTTGACGATGGCTTGGGCCGGCTAACCGCGCTTCGACCACGACTTTTTTCGCTTCAGGTTGTCGTACGTGATCCGCTTTTCATCACCAGTCACCATCTTCTTCAAAAATGGTTCGAGTTCGTTCCGTTTCAGCAGTGCATCGCAGGCGGTGATTCGGTCTAAAAGATTTTTTTTTTGCGTCAACTCGTGTGGCACCCATACATCCATTTTTTTTTTTGAATCCAATCTTCTGCAAATGGTTCCAAACGGTTTTATGGTCTATACCCAGTTCCTGGCCAATCGAGCGAGTGCTCACATGCCGGGCTACTTGGATGATTTCAACGGTTTTATCGGTTTCCACGACGATTGACCTACCAGTACGGGATGTATCTTCGACAGCCACTACACCAGAACGAAATCGATCAAACCAACGCTGTGCTGTGCGAATCGTTACAGTATCGGGTCCATAAACTACACGAAATTTTTCGGCTGCCTTCGTTGCCGTTTTACCTCGCAGGTAGTAAAAACGTAAAATATGGCGAATTTCTTGCTTGGTGGACTCCATCTTTGACGCGCTATAACTTGAGACTGAAAAGGACAATCATAACACTGTCAAAACGACACTTGTAGCAAAGATTGTCGTCTTTAAATAGCCGTATAGTATGACCCGATGCGATAAGTACAACACAAGATATGTTTAAGTGTTGCCATATATTGACAATATACGACATTTCTTTTTCCCCAACCCAATATTAACTCAACAATGTATTTCAATGTGATCTTTGTAAAATGTTAAATCTTTCGAAATAGTCTCCAAAAGTAAATCATATGAGGTATAATCAACACGTAATTTTATTTTTATTATCCGTTGAATATGAGACACTTTTGCCATTAAAATATGAGACACAAAATAAATGTATAATTAATGCCAGCCATATATATCCGAAAACATCAGCACTTTTCAATTTTAGCAAAGATTTTTTAACTGATTATTCAGCTGACATAAGACACTTATGCAAACAATTATTCTACTCTTCAAAAACAACTACTTCAACATAATTCAAACCAGCGGTTACTCAAATTTTGATTTCAGCGTATCCGAAATGATCAGAACTTTTCACTTTAGATGAACAAAGATTTTGTTGCTTGAGATACTTATACGATCATTCAAACTACATGAGACATTTATGCAAACAGTAGTTCTGATATTTATGAACAATCTTTTCCATCACACGAAAGTGTTACAATGGCTAAATTCTGCTGTTCTGCCTCACATTCTTATGCATTCAACGCACTGTGCGTTATCTTGTGTGGGTGATCACTTTGTTTGATACTGAGTACCATTATCTATTGCTCATAGGAGCACCGCATTGATTCGTGAACAGGTTCATTAGACATCAAAATTCGTTTGGGAAAAGCAAACATTGATATTTGGTTGCGTAAAATATAAGATTAGCATGGTTTCTTGCTGTGGTGGTTGAGTTGGTCGGTATTAAGTTAGACAAGACTATGTGACATTTTTATAATTTCGAGAAAAACGAACACGAAGTTTAGTGATCATTCAAGACAATTTCGATCCGTTATTACAGCTGTACGCTTTATTTTCCAAATCTGATAAACGTGGGATGTACCTTACAAAATGCGTAACATAATGCATTCAACAACTCGTTTTTTTTAGTTTGCGACATGGTCCCCTTTGACTTTTGAAAGTTCAAAGCATGAAACTATAAACATTGAAAAAAGTTGTAAGCCCCTACCAAAAGCTATCAAACTCTACATCATTACTGTTTTTTTATAGATATGACAAATAATATGGAAAGAAATTATTGGGCTGGGGAATAAGTTCATAGAGTTTTTATGTTTCTTTTATTTTACAACGATTAGATTGCTGTTTGGCAAAAGGTAAGAATTCATTCGAGAGAACTCTTTCTTATCAACAAAACTGGTAATTGGATTTTTGAGTTATTTTTTGAAATATGAGAAATCGAGTCCGCCCTGTATTTGCAATGCAGAGTTCCTCAGATTCCTTGGTTTTAAAGTATGTGTTGGGGAAACTCATGCTGGTCTGCAGAAATGCATGCGGGTACAAAAGTACCCGCACCTTGCATTTATTTTGCAACGCCGATTTTCCCTGGCTTATTGGTTTTGAAATCTGTGTTAGGGAAAAACACAAATTCCAGCGATCGTACATCAACCGCTGCGCATTCATAACTGAGTGGATTTTTGAGCGGCCATTCGTTTATATACG
The DNA here is from genome assembly GCF_029784135.1 of Toxorhynchites rutilus septentrionalis. Taxonomy (NCBI): domain Eukaryota; kingdom Metazoa; phylum Arthropoda; class Insecta; order Diptera; family Culicidae; genus Toxorhynchites; species Toxorhynchites rutilus. The sequence continues at coordinate 127,119,700 of NC_073745.1, forward strand.
ATTTATATAATTCAATAGCCTGTTTTCAAAGCAACTTTTAAGCTATTGAAACAAGTTTTCGGGTCAATAATTAACAATCAGAGAACTCTTGGAGATTTTGTCTTTCGGATGAATTGTTATTATATCACTCCGTTCAGCCGGCAAAGAAGTATTAAGTGCGATTCACATACAACATCCACGTCACGTCCACCTTCCGTCACGTCACGTTACGTCAGTTATTCTACCATGCATTTCTTATGGAAACATTCACATACACCGGCAACGTAAGGACCCGTCAGCACACCTTCAACGAAAACGACCGGCAGGATTTGTAGAAAAGAATAATTGACGGAGACGGACGGCTCGTTTGGTTTTTGTCTGGGCTTTGTGTCTCGGCTTTTTTTTATTTGGTTGTACAGTAATTTATATATAATTCGACATTAAGCTAATTGAAACAGATCTGTGATGCAATACGTTTAATTGGAAAATTTTACCTCTTATTGGACATTTTTGTAAACATTGAGTTCGGAGCCCAAATTTTGGCCCCACGTTGAATGTCGCCACCAGTCGCGAATGTCCAATTACTTTTCAAAATTTAGAACTGATTCTAGGCATGCTGATTTGAAAGAGGACATTGCAATTTAAAATTGTTGTAGGTGGCGACACCATGAGTAACATTAAATAAATCATTCGTTTGATATATGACGTGACGGTGCTGGTGCAAGCATTGACTGCATGTGTGAATTGGTGGAGACGTTGACGGAACGTAGACGTTCTTCTCCGTAACGTTCTATGTGAATCGCACATTAACGTTCAAAACCTTGCACCCCAGCGTCAATCTCTCGTGTTCGAAACTTTGAACTTACACCCTGGTACAGAAATTAAAGACGTAGTCCTAAGTCAAAACCGCCGAAGCAGTCCAGCACATTTACATGGGACATGTGTATGGAGAAGATCTACAGCATAAAAATGGTTTGCTAAGTTAAAAAATGATAACTTTGACGTTCGATGAAATCGAAACGTCTCAAATCACTTTTGAAGTAAAACGGTCGCCAAATCAGTCATGAATTGGCCGAAAATGAACTGAGGCGAATATATAATTGAATAACTTATTGATATAATTATTGTTTTTTGTTTAAATAAAAGATACGCTACGAACTTATTCCCCAACCCAATACTTCGTAAAATCTATATCGTGACAATGGCTTTTGCGTTTTTGACGTAGAACTACGTCTTTCAGGAAGGGTGCTAAATCAGAAAACATGTCACGTTTTTGTGAAATAAAGTTAACGTTAATAACTATTTTCACAGCGAACCAATTCTGATACTTTGTACACCAATGGAATCGGAAATTCTCTAAGATTTGTTTGATATACTATACAGTACAATCCACTAATGCCTAAACTGTTTTAATGAATGAAAACTGGAAGTTTTCTCATTTTCCCATATATTAGTTCTGCCGATTTGTGTGCATTCCCGAACAGAGCTATCAATAACGAGCGACTGATACATTCGATTGTTTTCTTGACGGGTGAACGAGGAGTATGAAATAGAGTTTCTTTCCACAAGGGCCCTTCTCAGGGCTACAGCTGGAAACCAAAAATAGAATAGAATGAAAACACAGATGCGAGTGAGCTAGCATAACACAACGAGCCGTATCGTTCATGCCTAATGCTGTATTCACACACATACACATACAGTTCAATACAAGGAGAGGAAGCCCTCAGTATTTGAGGTGTGCTGCGACAAAGAAGAGCAGCTTTCGAGAATTTTTTCTGCTACTGCGGATATAGAAAAGTATCCAGAATTTTGGAATATAGATATACACTGCATTAAATTAGATAAACGTATATTTCATGAAAGTATGCTTTCATGTTTCATGTTGTGGGGTTCGACCACATCACAAGCGGAATATAGGAGCAAAAGGGTTCATAGATTGTGGTCGATATTTGAGTGGGAAGGAAAAAGTCTGATGCGAGTTGAACCAAATAAACGAGAAGTGCTAATAGACTTCGACTCTACTCGACTCTTTCGAGTCTACTGAAGTAATAAAAAATTAAATAGCTAAAACGATATTACAAAAATTTCGATGCATTCTAAAATAATGTCAGAAGTGATAAACAAGTGGATTGAATAATATAATTCCGTAATTCTACGTCGAAAACTGTGGTCGTGTCCTAGATACAACCCATTACATTTATTTCAACGTGCAACGTTTTTAAACACATGGATGTTATACAGAGAAATATGTACAGAGTCGGAGCCCATGGTTACTAAGATATAGTTGGAGTCCCTGAGCTTAATTGACATACTGTGTATATCTGCTAGAATACTGACTAATGCTCAACTTCCTCAACAAATAAGTTAGGCCAAAATGTGATTTTTGTATCGCTGGATTTTTGCCCGCTCTCGCTTTGCTAGAGACCACAAGACTTTTTTCAACATAAATCCACTACATTACGTAAGTTGGTTTGTGGCCAAAAAACGAATCGAGACGTGAAGTAACGGATACACTAGTTATCACTTTCCGTTCCATCCACTACCCTTCCACCTCCTCTCCGTCCACCTCTCCTACCCTGGAAATACCCAACCGTTCTGCACTGTGGGTTCGTCCTTTGGATAATTTATAGTTACTTTTTGTCTTATCCAACCCCATGACAGAAGATTAATCCGCATAATCTTCCAGCATTTGCAAAAAGAAAATAGACTGCGATTTGGTAAAAGTGCTCCAAGACAGCGAAGCTATACGACTTATATATTCTCAAGCCAAAAAATACTGTGGCGTTGACACAAATTCTTATAAACTAATTTTTGCTCTTCGTCATCTAGTGTTTTATTTTAATTCTCTCGGTTTGCGCTTCCTATGGCGCTTTTACGCACTGTGGCTATGATTTATGAATTGCAGATATTTAATTTTCGTCACTCCCATCTGCACAACCCGTTCGTCGCGAATGTCCAGAGGCTGTAAAGGGGGCCACTTGAACTGGCTGGAAAAAAACGAACTAGAACACACCTGTTTCTCTTTCAGCGTTTCGGCGGAGGATTGTTTTGAAAACTTGTCAACACAATTTTACACCCGCCGCGAAACACACATCCGAATCGGTCTTAATAAAGTTTACAGAAAACGTTCCCCGGGCGCTATAAATCTTCGAATGGTAGCTAACCGCCACTCTGCGAAACCATTTTCCATTTACTCCACCCGGGAAAAGTATCTGCGAGTTGGGTGCAGAGCAGCTGGAACCGGAGACTGGCGCTGTGGCGCTGGGAAGGGTCGGAGCTGGAGAAAACGACGATCTCTTAAAAGTTATTAACAGGTGTATTTCCCGCGAGATATAATTTATTTGAATTTTATTGAGTAGGAAATCGTATTTCCGAAGTCGCGTCAATAAACATAAAAATAAGCTGGTCTATGTGAGAGGAAGGCACAAATTAACTAACGCTGAAATGGATATTAAATGGGTGCATTTGCTGGTTTGGGTTATTGCAATCTATTTCGTTTTTGGCGATCAATTTGTTTGCCAGTTGCATTTTTTTTCAAGTAGATTCAAGAGAAATTTCCACAAAGACGATGGCAATAATATCGCATTGAGAAATCAAATACCTATTCATGATTCATTCAAAGCCAACCGATACAATGGTAGACTTCGCTCTCGGAAACTCCCACGCTCTTCGTATACGAAAACGATTAATAGTGACATCCATCGGAATCCGATGTTTGTTGTCCGTCCAGCTCGCAGCGCGCAGTAAACCAATTCGATTAATCTTAATCAAGTGAAAATATGGGATCACTAATGCCCGGGCTAAACTGTTCAGGAACGCGACTCGCATTGGGAATGTTTTCGCGGAGGGGACATTTCATTCTCCGCTGTGATGATGTGAAAGAACCGAAGAAGAATATCAAACTTATATTTTATTCATTGCATGCGTCGGAAAATTTGCGTTCGCTTAAACCAAATTATGTCGTATTATGTCCGCATCTAGGCCCAATTTTTTTTTCTCGACCGGCTCCGGATGAAGAGCGAATTGAAAGCTGCAAACTGTGAGGGCGAAGTGAGCGAAGGATAATTCTGTGCCTCCGACCTCTGCCAGCACACACGCACGCAATCGTTTCCTTCCCCTCCCCACAAAAATCGGATCGGCGCTCGTCTGACGAAGGTATCAAGGAAGCTCAAAAAGACGAAAGAATTATACGATTCGGGCGAGCATTTTGGTCGATTATCGGAATTACCGCGATTCGATGATAGGGAAGATAAATCCGGACAGAGCTGTGCTGTTATAAATTGGCAGTATCAGGCATCAATTTTCTCCCACGTAGACACGAAGTACACCGTCGTCAGAAGGATTAAAAGAGGCAGCAAGAATATTCATTTATGATTACTTTATTGAAAAATGCAGTAAATGTTGTGCCAGTCAACCGACTTTTAAACTAAAAGAGTTTAAGTAAAGAACATTATTCGAAAAAGGTAGGTTGGGATTTATTCGCTATTTTTAAGGTACAGATCGAACTGGATTATATTCAGTTTGTTGAAGACACAATCGCTCAAAATGATATCGCAGCGAAATTTAAAAAGATAGGTGTTGGATGAACAGAACAAATTGTACAGCGCTTATAATCCTTTTTTATTCGATTGACAAGTTTTGCATTTGTGGGAAAACATAAGAAAACACTTCAAAAACAACTGATTTTAGGTTTTTTTCAATTCCAATTTTTTACTTAAATCTACCAAATTAGAGCCTGAGTTTGACCTTGGGTACACTGTTCAATTCGTAGTTGCTCTCCGTGATTGACCTGAACCAACCAAATTGCAAAAAGAACACACAGAATGACGCTTGGGACTAGTAAATCATTCTCGTTGAGCAATTTTCGGTGATTAGAGCTTCCAATGGTCAATAACGACGCCGGCCACGTCCTTGCAGTCACCAGGGGAAGGGAAGGAATGTTAGTATGATTTTCGCCGCTCGAAGGCCAGAAGGGTCACTTCTATAGCGTGGTTCCCTAGCGTTTATCATGGAAGGGATAGTTGTTAGTGGGAATGGTTAAGAAAAATCAGGATTCACTGCGGTAAGTGATGTGATTCTAAAAACGTGAACTCTCTACTATTCGGCGGAATGAGCTCTTCTCTGATAAAAAGAAATTACACTTGGATAGAATTTCTTCATACTAGAAGGATTTACGGAACGTGTCATGTAATTTTTCAACTCGTATGTTTGCAGGCGGCAGTTTGATGGTTTGAGGGAAATATCTTCAAAAAGACCTGGTTCAGATAGCTTTCCATCAAGACGAATGAACAGTCAAAATTGCAATGAAGTACTTCAGATTCATTTACTGCTATTTTTGCAACAAAAACAATGTGATAATTGGTTAATTTGGCATCCATTCATAAAATCCGGAAGGTCAGAGCATGGTTAGATGAATAGTGGCTCCAGATTCTGGACTGGTCAGCTTGTTTACCAGATCAAAACCCTATCAAGAACTTATGAGGAGTGATCGTATGAAAAGTAGTATCAGTTTACCAGCAGTATGAGTGATTTGAAGAGCTTTAACGAGCTGTGTCCTCTGCTTAAAACAAGATACACACTAGAACATGGCGCAACTTGGTCAAAACTATCCCGAATGGGTTATTTGAACTGATTGAGAACTAAAGATGACACACGAATTAGAAAATTATTGTAATTCATTTGAAATTGACATTAATTTGGTATAGGAGTGGAGGTTTTTCCATCTGGTTCTATAGTTATGAAACACTGGAATTTTAGTTTTTGAATGTTTCGCGCCTGAACACAACAATAGAGTTCAAATGGCCAGGCTCGTAAATGAAGATAGTTATTATATCCTACACCATATACTCCAATTCAACCGACTTCTTACATATCTCTGGAAACTCAGAAAAATTGAGTGGTTCTATAGTTGTGAAACGCAGTGTATTATCCTTCAAAATATTATTCAATCGCAACGACCGAGGTTATTTTTTAAACCTAAGAAGGTCTCCGAGACACTGCTTCAACATTACTCAACGATATATTTTTGAACCTGATCCCCTAAGGGATTGAACCGCCGATATGTCTTGATATTCATTTAAATCCACTAATTTAGAGCACAAAAAAAAACAAATAATATTTTTAACTATCAATTATATCATTATTTGTTTATCTATTTTTTAAAAATAAAACAAAAATTGAACGGTAAAAATTACTCATCATTAGAATAGTTACGAGTGAGGAGATTCGAAAAAATTGTACCATGGCCAGTGTTGCCAACCTTCTAGTTTTTCCTGTATATCGCCATTTTTTTTCAAGCATGCCAGCAAAACAGCCGAAGGCAAAATATTTCCACAGTTTTATCCAGCTTCTTTAATTTTTCAGAATTTTCATGTTTTTTACTTCCCAAAATCAAATCATTTTCTTCTAGTTGTGAGAATCCTACTCCGCTACACTCACATCGAAGACCTTTATGACGATTATCGTCTTTCTCTATCTAGGGGAAATGGGGGGAATTTGGACCCCCTAAGCGAATCACCTAACATTTCTAAACCAATACGATCTATATAAAAAATGTGTACACCCAGGTTTTTTACGCGGTTTTTTTGCGCGGTTTTTTTGCGAGGTTTTTTTTCACGCGGATTTTCCAATTTACGCGTTTTTTTTACGCGGATTTACCAATTAACGCGGTTTTATTTTACAAGGATTTTCCAATTAACGCGGTTTTATTCACGCGGATTTTCGAATTAACGCGGATTTTCCAATTAACGCGGTTTTTTTTACGATGTACGTATCCCCCGCGTAAAAAAACCTGGGTGTATACTGAGCTACACTTGTTTTCTCTCAATCAATAATGTTTAATCATTATATCGAGCTTTAAGGGGGTATTCTAGTGTAGAGACACGAATTTCGGACGTTTTTTCGAACTCCGTAAAAATAAAACAAAGAATATTTTTACTATCCATTATATCATTATTCGTTTATCTATCTTTCAACAATAAAACAAAAATAGGACGGAAAAAAAATATTCATAATTAGAATAGTTACATGCTGGTGAAGTGAGGGTGTTCAAAAAAAAGTTGTGCCATGGCGTACACGATTCCAGTCCTTCTGGTTATCTGAAACCAAAAAATCGAACAGATTCTGAATCAGTAAAGATGTCGCTATGGCATGAACCTCGGACAAGTCAAAAACATGGGTTTTAACAAAATGGCGGCCGTTTGAAAACAAAAATGCTGTTTAAAACGTTTTTTTTGCGTTTACCGATTTTTTAAAAATAGTAAAATTAAAAAGTTATAATTTTTTATTAGTTCATGCGATAGAGAGATGTATGCAGATTATTTTCATATAAATTTGACATAAATCGGTTCAGTAGAACTTGAGATATCGTGTACGCCAGTTAGAAAAAAACTAGTTCCGAGAGAAACGCGTTTGAAGTTCATTGTGATGGCCGTAACAGGTTAGATACCACATCACTAAGATGGCTCTAACTAGGTAAATAATAGGATTTTCGATAAGTCCTTTCTAGAGTATATTCTTGAATGCCTAAACTACAGAAATATGGTAAAAAAAAAATTTCGATTTTTTCAGATTTCTAGACTAGAATACCCCCTTAAATTATCAAATATATCATATAATAAAAGAGATGATTTTTGCACATTAAAATTTGATGCGGGGTGAATTGGACCGTCTGTGGAGTGATTTGGTCCAGTGTGTGTTTCATCGAAAAAAGCATACTTATGTTTATGTAAAGTGTTTTGGGATAATGTTACAATCAGTAACAGTGTTCTGGGATCGATACCAGATGTCTTGGCCAGATTTCAGACCAGAAAAATTGGATTGAAACTATCTCGAATTCTGTATGGATCTTTTCACTGTTGTTCGAACATTTCCAAACATTTTCGATGATTGGTCAAAGAAAATCCGGCCTGTGTTGCTTTTTCAAGCTCCTCCTTCTTCCAACGTTGTCTGCCCATCCTCTGTTTATAATTCTGCGGCATCTGGAATCAATTAGACCAAAGAAAAGTCTCAAACATGAATGACCAATTCACCCCACACAACATGCAAAAAGTAAAATGCAATTAATTTCATTTATTGTTATCAAACTTACAGTTTCGTTGCACCAAATTGTTCCTCTTCTGTCTTCTGCTTATTGTGTTTATGCTACCGTTCCCTTCCACCTGTCGAATTTCACCAAAGTTTTTTTTAACTTTTGAACTACTGGACCGATTGAGACGATCGATATATCAAATTAAAGCCAGTTAGCTATTCTTTTTCGGAAAAATATTACGCTTGCCAAAAATTTGAATTTTATTCTCGCATTTATTGATTGTATTTGTTTTTTTTTTGTTTTCATGGATTTGGACTAGAGGGCATATTTTTCCGATATTTAATAAAAATTTTTCTTGATAGCTAAGGATTTTTACATAACATATCCGAAAATCAGGGATGTAATTTTTTTCGTTTTTAAGTTATAAATTTTTATAGCTAAACGATCGTTAAAAATTCAAATTTTTCAAAAAATGTGTTTTTCGAACCACCCCAAAAATGTAAATGGGCATCCTGATGAAAAAAAAAAACAAGTCTAATATTTTGCGATAACGAACAAATCTACCACTTTTCACTAAAATCTGAAAACCACTATATCGGTTTGCATGGAAAGGCTGTATAATCGAGTCTCTGTATATCAAACCCCTCAACGAACTTAGACATTTATCAAGTATGCTCTAAAGGTCCTCGCGTTAGTTTTAGTTAGTATTAGGCGTGCAAAATAGCTCACACACAGCACGCTATTTTCCTTTCCTGGGAAGAATGAAATGATATAGTCGAGTCGGTAGAGGGAGATAACGGGTGTTAAATAAAAACTGAGAATTTTTTCAAAACCTTTCAGTAACTCAAATAAAGAGCGTTAAATTTTCTTTCTCCAAGAAAATTGCTCTTTGGACTCCCTAGAAACAGTAGGCGTGTTTGGTTTTGCTAGTTTGAATTTAGTCAAAGCAAAGATGGCGTCGAAACAGTACGTGCTTCGCGAACGCATTGTACGGTTCTACGAAACGCATTTCCAGCAAGGAAAAAAGTTCACGGTGGCACATTTTAAGGAAGAAAATGTACCTGTCAGTACGGTATATCGTATCCTGGGTTCCCTGAACGGAGAGCGGAAGGTCGGAAGTGGTCTGTTTGACAACAAGGACGCAACCAGCCTGCGTGACGCCGGTCGGAAATATGGTTGCTCCCACGTATTGATCCATCGGACCCTCAAGATGGAAGGAATCGTCTGCAGGAAGAAGACGAGGTCGCCGGAGTACACGGAGGAGCAGATTGAGACGGTTAAATCACAGTGTCGGTGGATGACCAAAAAATTCCGCGGGACGTCTTTCGTTCTGGACGACAAAAGCTATTTTCCGCTGTCCAAAACGCATATTCCAGGAAATGATAATTACTACTCCAGCGACAAGTCATCCACACCGCCTGAAGTGAAATACAAGTTCAAGCACAAGTTTGAAAAAAAGGTTATGTTGTACATCACCATTTCCGACCGGGGAATTTCAAAGCTTTGGTTTAAGCCGAGCGGTCTGGCAATCAACCAACAAATCTATCGAGAAGAGTGCCTCGACAAAATCCTGCTGCCGTTCCTGAACGAGCATCACGCTGATGGGAAGTACGACTTCTGGCCGGACAAGGCGTTTCCCATTACGCCAAGAAGACGCTGGCGTATCTTAAGGAGAAAAAGATACCGTTCGTTCCGAAAGATCGTAACCCAACAAACTTGCCCCAGTGCCGCCCAATAGAGGATTTCTTTGGCTCACTCAGTGCCCTAGTGTATAAAAACAATTGGAGGGCCAAGGACACGAAGCAACTGACTACAAGAATCCGGAATTGTTTCCGGAAAATGGACGTAAGTGCCGTACAACGTTCTTATGAGAGCATCGCGACAAAGTTGCGTCGAACAGCAGACCACGGCCCTTATTCAAACATTCACTGACATTTTTTTGAATAAAATAGATTATGTTATTAATAAAAAAAAAAACTAAAATCGATAAAAAAAAATTTTTTTTTAATATGTGATTGAAAAAATTCTGATTTTTTATTTAACACCCGTTAGCGATTAAACGCCCGACTGACTGTTCAGTCGTTTTGGCGGAGAAACTGCGTGAAGAAGCCGAAAGCCATTACTAACTGACTACGGATATAGCCAGTCGGTTAGTCAGCCGACTATCCTCAGTTGACCATGACTATGCCGTGCCCTGGCACCGACAGTGGACTTTTTGTTTAGAGAGTGTCAACAGGAAACGACAGCAACAAAATCGGAAAATTGATTTTTGTAAACCTCAATCATGGCTGATGAAAAGATGTATGTCGACATGTTCTTTTACCTTTCCGTGGCTTTGGTAGTCAGCCATTTTGGCCATTCGCCTAAAAGTTTTCTATAGGCCGCAGCTGGGGTATGTTGGGAAGGTTGGCGGTCTACGTTTAGCTCCTGCCGATCCATTATCCATTCTCCAGTAATCTTTTGGCATAATGGGCTGATTCCCGTTTCGGCATAAAGACCACATCACCTTCGCCAGTTTCGGCAAGCACTTCGTACTCGTTCCCCGTTCACCATATGATTCGAAAGATGAGCGGCTTGGACATTCCCTTCTCGTCTGTCAGAGAAGGAGCTTCTTCGAGAACTTGATGAGGATGATATATTCGACGTCATCGCTTACCTGGGAAACGTAAAGTACCCGGTCCTCGACCATTCATTGAATTCTAGCATCAAGCACGTCTCGTCTTCCATTATGAGCATAAAAAGAAATTTTTCACTTCTTTCGCCGGAAAAAAGTTTTTCATCAGCACCTGAAGCTACTCCTTCTGGGTGATTGCCTGCTGCTCAAATACTGCCGATCTCGTCTGACGCTTCCGCATAAAAATGTCCCTTTTGGCCGGTTGTTCGATCTCCCGGCTTAAGGAGCGACAGGGAGAGGATGTTGTAAATACCAGATCCGCTATGTCTGACGGACACAAAGTGTCCAAGGATGTCCAACTCCTTTGCTGTGGAGTGAAGCTGATAGTATGAAAAAATCATGAAGTTGCTTGACAGTGCTGCTGCTGCTTATCAACAGCCTTGAATAATTTTTGTTGTAGGCTTAATAAACGTAATATTCAAGGAAAATTTGTTCCATTAAATTATTTCTTGTACCTTTTTTTCATCGCCATCCGAAAATAGTCAATTTTTTTAATGCATACGTTAACACTAAATTGGATGAAAAATGGATTGAAATTCTCGAGCATTCCATTCGGTAACTTGAAGAAAATTGTTGAATTTGAATTGTGCTTGCCAGGCTTTAATGCTCTGAGTGAGTGATTTTCAGGCGTAAATAAAATCTAAATTACCGAAAAATCACAACTGAATGACGATACTTAGAAAGAAATAATACAGATCAGGTTTAATTGCAAGGACTATGGTTTATTTTCACATAACGTTTTGTTTTTTGTGTCCCGCGTTAGACCTTTGACCATCTGGTCACTTTACATTAATTACATGATTTAGATATATAAATCTGATACAAATGGTATGCAAGCATGGCTTTTACAATATTTGTAGGTGTTATAATCCATAAAAGGTCTGAATACGTTCCGATTAATCATCTGGTGATTTAAAGTTCACTCAAATGAAGGGCGCATTGACACCAATAGAAGGTGGAATTCATAAATCTTTAAAACATGTAAATCCGTAAAAATATCATATAAAACTACTGCAAATCATGAAAAAGATAATTTTGTTTATATGTTTGAAACATTTGAATACCTGATTTGACACAGGTGCGCTGAACTAGAGCATTCATAAATGTGGACAATGCAAGATCAGATTTTCGACTGGACAAACCAACATCATTCGCCTTATTGCGGATAGTGTTGCGAGACCTTTTTATCTCTTAGTCCTGAATCTTACCTCTGCTTACCTGACAGCTTTACAGACATTTGTCAGATTTTTTATGAATTATATTGAAAACTTAGGTATAACGTACATTTCAATTCCCAAACTTTACGTTTTATCGAAGTTTCTCTGATTTTGAAGATTTTTTATGAATTATATTGAAAACTTAGGTATAACGTACATTTCAATTTCCAAACTGTACGTTTTATCGAAGTTTCTCTGTACTCAGAAATATAGCTCAGATTAGTTCATTTTGTTGCTGATTGAGTATGGTTAGTAAATAATGATGATAAAATCCAAATAGAAGGTGAAGTTAACTATTCTCAGTCCAAAATCAAGTTTATTTATCAAATAGGGTAAATGATCTTGGTTTGTCCAGTCGAAAATATGATCATGGTTTGCCCACTTTTTTGAATGCTCTAATTCAGCGCTCCTGTGTCAAATAAGGCCTTCAAATGTTTCGAAACATATAAATGAAATTGCCTTTTACATGATTTATAGTAGTTTGATAGTATATTTTTACGAAGTAACATGTTTTAAAGGATTATAAAATACACCTTCTATTTGTGTCAATGCGCCCCTCATTCGAGCTAACTTTTAATCGATCACCAGATGATTATTTGGCACGTATTCAGACCTTTTCTGGATTACAACCCTTATAAATATTGTAAACATCATGCTTGCTCACCATTTGTATCGGATTTACATAGCTAAACCATTAAATTAACGCATTTTGATGAACTCAATTCTGATCATGAGTTGTCCAATTGTTTTGTTGTTGTTTTGTCCACATGATTTCTATGGCAACCGCTTGGCGCGCTGCAGTTTGTTTATGTTTGTTTATGGTGTGCTTTGCGCATTGCAGAAGTATGGTTTTTCTGTGTTGATTGTGTTGAGGTGAACACTTCTAAAATGCCCAAGAAAAGGCAATATTCTGAAGAAAGCCTAAATTATGAATGAATCAATATGATGACAGTAAACTCAAGCAATGATAAATGCAACATCTAATTGTGAATTCGAATGTTTTCATTCAAAAATGGAGATTTCTAAAACCGAACAAACCATGATCATTTTTTTGGGCAAACCATGATCAGAGGTGGTCAAACCATGATCATAATTCTTCTTTAAGGAAAATCGTTAAAAAACATCAAAATTTGAATATTTTCAACACCTTATGGTAGTATTAGCAGCTAGAGACTTGGGGCTTTTCAACAAACCCAAACTCGTATCGATTATGTGTGATTTTCATGAAGAAAAATCGATTTGCATTTACTTTTTGCGTAAAAACACCCCAAACTGTACAAACCAAGATCATTTACCCTACAAGAAAAGTAAAACATTTTTCCAATTAATCAAACCAATTCATAGAAATGATAAATGGAAACATAGCCTTCCCTGATCTCAAGTTTCACTACAAGCAATGCTGTCCAGGATGATCCTTCGCAAAGCAGCCTGCGCGTTTAGGGACCAAACTTGCTCTTCAAGGTACCTCACCAGAACATCGGCACCATTCAAAGCAGATTCGTCGGATACGTTAAGATTTTCGTCTTCAGGATCAAATGATACCGAAATTCGAAGGATTTACTCAGCATCTTGGTTCCAAGTGCTAGAATTGACCAGCTGATGGGTTGAGCACTTTCTCTTCGATTTCATTGTTTCTTGTGGTTTTCATTATTTATATCCAGTTGGTCAACTTCATTCGCGATGTTCTTCAGCCTTTCTTTCAAAACGGGCTAAACGTCTTCATCTTCATCCGATGTCTCCACGTACTACACCATCCAGGGCTTCTAGATGGCCGACTCTGGCACAAATCTCCACGCGTGTGCAATCCAGAACATTGGGTATTAAATATTGATTCAAATTATCATGGAAATGTTTGCTTCGTCTATGAACTAAGAAAGACTGTTATGATATTTTTGTAACGAGCCATGCAAGTCCATCGGTTGGATTGGTTGGTGGAGTTGGGAAGTAAAACAATATAGAATATGGCTTCATCACTCGTTCGTAGTTTCTCTACACTGTAATGTGCCGAGAATTTATCAAGAACAAGAACGGCTTTAAGGATGGCTTAGTGAGGCTTTTAGAATATATCATGCGAGAGACAAGTTGATGAAAAAACAACCACTTGATAATGAAACATTTGAGCACTTGTAGTACCCTGCATTTTTTAAGAAACCAGATGTAAATAACTTCGTCTATCTCCGGGTGCAAGGCCCTTTTGAAACGTTTCAGGCTGCAAAATAATTGACGAATAAAAACTTGTCTTTCCTGGTACGTTTAATGGTGCTGACTGTTGAACGCGATCTGATGTTGTACTTCCGCATAATTGACTTCATTAACATTCCTTGATCCGCATCTTCAATATTTTGACGATCTACGATCTACGTCTTTCAGGAAGGATGCCAAATCAGAAAACAGGTCACGTTTTTATGAAATAAAGTTAACGTTAATAACTACTCTCACTATACACGAATTCTCATGATTTGCATACCAATCGAATCGGAAATTCTCTAAGATTTGTTTGATATGCTATACAGACAAACCTGTTTTTGTGCGGTCCTTTTAGGCGTAATTCCTTGTAAGTGCTACACTTTTTGTGCGATTTTATTATGACATTGGGTCTTGAATCACGCAAACATATTGCACAAATAACACACACAAATGAGAAATCGCAGAAAATGCAACCGCACAAAAACAGGTTTTCCCGTACATTACAATTCGCTAATCCCTGAACGGTTTAAATTCATGAAATCTGGAAGAATTTCCTTTTTCCCATACACTTGTTCTGCCGATTTGTGTGCTAACCCTACCCGTATTTCGAATGCTTATAACATTTCTTAATAGGTCGGAATAATGTTCGGATCAATTGATAGGAAATATTTTTACGCGTCTATCTCAACTGTAAAATGTAAAGCGCTCCTTAAACGCCCTAACTGCCAAGTTTTGATTGGCCCGATTTACGGGTTTCCCAACACGGACTTCTAAATCAATGTACCTGGGGGAATCCGCTTTGTCAAAATAGAGGCGAATGAACTGAAAAGTTTAAAGCTTCTCAAAAACAAAGAATGGAATTTGTCAAAACATGCAAATCGGGGGTATTTTTGTTCCCACCGAGCTGTGTGGGAACTAACACGGGCTTCAAAATTAATGTGCCTGGGGGAATCCACTTTGCTAATACATGCAGGTCGGGAGTATTTTTTTGGTGTTGAGTACTTTTGTAGTCGCTTGTCGTTCTGCAGATCGGAATATGTTTCCATAAAACGTACTTTTAAACTGAGAATCCTGGGAAAATCATCATTTCTGATACTAGAGGTGAATGAACTTTCGCGGTTCGAGAACTACGTAAACATGAGATGTGCAATAATTCCAGAGGGAAATGTAAAATCCAATGATCGTTTGACAATTCTTCCGTTTCCATATTTTACAAACTTTTTACTTGCAAAACAAATATCTAGAATTCGATTGAATTCGGAAATTGTTTCATTCAATCGATAATTTATTAAATACAATACTAATACTTACTAAGACAACGGTAGTTCACGTCAACCCTGCCGTTATATCATAGATATAACCCACCCATTTTTTCCACGAGGGCCCTTCCCAGGGCTAGAGGCGAAAACCAAAAACATAGGAGGTTGTGTTCAGGACACGACCGCATTGTTGACGTAGAAATACGCTGTCTTTATAATCTTGATAAAGACAACGATCAGTTTATATGTGCTAACTATTTGGATCCCTTAAAAGAATATCATTTCAGTGGGATCCAAAGTTATAGATTTTTATAGTTTTGTCCTCTATACCTCTAAGTGTTGTAGTGTCCTGTGTAAAAAAAGATGACCAACTCTAGGAAGCTCGAGTATGAGTATTTTAGAGATGGGGGTGAGAAGAGGGCAAAAAAAAAGAAAAAAAAAGCGCTTGTTTATAACTGCGGATATTATTTTATAATGCTAAGAAAATTTTGAAATAACCATGCTACCAGTTTGGTCGCCCTGCAATTATTTTTTATTGTACAATCATTTGACGATAATTGTTTTGTGATTCATTCTTGTGCTCGCAGAACAATACAGATAATCGAGATGAGATGAGCGCTCGAGATAAGTGCAGCTGTCATCCTTAGTGGACAAAGTATTGCTACTGACAAGCGGCACCAAATCACATACAAAATTCCAGAACAACATTTACTTTCTTGGTGACTAAATAAACGAAATAAACTCTATCTGTTAATCTCAGCAACCTCGAAATGAGTAGCACTGCTTCATTATGATTAAGATTAGCGCAAATGCAATACTAGTTGAAAGCAGTTTTGCGACTGGCACGTGAACCCAAATAAATTAATAACTTATTATAACTTATTGAATACATTGGAGTTTCAGCGTAGCGAAGATGCACTATTTTTACGTACGGGTTATGAAGCACACACGTACGCACACAAATGTCCATATATCGATGGCTTGAAGCAACTAAATATACGCTCACTTACCGTTTTGCGCTCTTCTCAACAGAAGTCGTTTCTGTTGATATTGCCAGTCTAGATTAGCTTAGCTTTCATCCTTTGTGGAGAGAGTTTTCCTTCCGTCATGCAAAACCAAATGACTGACAAAATTCCAGAACATTTATTCTCTTGGTGAGCTGATGATAGCCTAGCTTGATGATTCCCCGAACAATTGTGTAGCTCAGAACCTTAATGCAATGGAGTCAGTTTGATGTAATGATTGCATCGCCAGAGACATCAGCTAGTGAATAATTTGGTCGCGTCCACAGCTCAATCCGAAACGAAGACATGTGATGACGCAAAACAACAAGCGATATTTATTACTTTGAATACAGAACGAGATTGAAAGTTTGCCTTCTTTCCTTGCTTGTTGTATTAGAGAGACTTTAAACTTGTTCTTTTCATTCTTCTCTAACCCTCTAGAAGGCCCTCGGAAAACTTCACTTTATTCATCATATTATTCCTTCGTCTCCATTGCCTTGAGAAAGGCACTCAATCCCTCGCCGTCCAGCTCGCCCAGCAACGATGTTGTCCAGTCGGTGTCCTTACGAAGAATGAAAGTGTGTCTCAGCGAGATCAACTGCTCATCCGCGTTGACGCGTATAACGCGTATAACGGAATGGGGAAGTATGCATGACAATATGGGTTTACAGAAGAAATGAACACACTTTTAAAATAAAATTGTGAATGGAAATTAATTTTCCCAAATCAAATTAGTACTCTATGTAAATAAAAATCACTTTTACTTGCAAGTAGTGAAAAAATATCATACAAAAATTGTGTTTAAACATAATTTTATATTATAATGGTAAGTTTGGTGAGAATATCTGAAAATTCATAGAAAATAGTTTAAATTAGGGTCAGAACATCGTACTTCTAGTAGGTAAATAACGTCAAGAAAAAAAATTCATACAAATTTTAGAAAATTAAAACTGCTATAGGGCCGACTAATCTGATAGAGAATATTTGGCTTCATACAAACTAATGTCGTATCCAGATGTCGACACCATTCCGCCGTCAACGCGAATACTCTAGGCAAATATTCCCCTTCGTTCCTCTTCTTTTCCTTTGTTCACGGAGACTTTACATCTTATGGTTTCCCCTTCGTTGCTCGTCGATAAGTTGCTCGTTGTTGACAGCTCTGTTCGGGAAAGCACGGGAAAGCACAAAAATGGGTGTTTTCTGATTTGACACCCTTAATGAAAGACGTAGTTCTACGTCAAAAAAAAAAAAGGGATGGAATGAAACCACAGTTGCGAGTGAGCGGATATCATTCACGCCTAATGCTGATTTCAAACACATATGCACACACAGCTCGATATAAGAAGAGGAAGCACTCTGTATCAAAGTGTGCTTCAACAAAAAAGATGCATACGTGAAATGTTTGTGCTAGTGCGGATATGGAAGAGTATCCAGAATTTTCTTCTTCTTATATGGCACTAACGTTGCTAGAGGAACTCCGCCGTCTCAACGTAGTATTACTTGCGTCATTTTCATTAGTACTTAGTTGAGATTTCTATGCCAAATAACACGCCATGAATGCATTCTGAGTGGCAAGCTCTAGAATACGCGTGACCACAGTGCAAGTCAGAGGAAATTTCTTTGAAGAAAAATTTCCCCGACCAGAACGGGAATCGAACCCGAACCCCCGGCATGTTAGGTTTGACGCTAACCACTCGGCCACGGGAGCACTACCAGAATTTTGGAACATAGATAAACACTGCCTTTATTTAGATACAACGTATATTTCATGGAAGTATGCTTCATACTCCTCGTAGGAAAACCTAACTATTGCATGGTGTGGGGTTCGATTCCACCTCAAGCGGAATATAGGAGCAAAAGTGTTTATAGTTTGTGATCGATATCAGAGTGGGAATGGGAAAATCTGGTGCGGGTTGGCAGCGCTGTTTAATCGTAAACGTAATATATTAATATGTTATATATTTAATATGTAAATCTACAGTCTGGTAGCGATATCCATATTTTTCTCAGTTTGCCAGGCCTGGCCTACCGGCTTGAAATTGTTCGAATTTCAAATGAAAATTTTTACTACTGAAGTAGTAACAATAAAAAAAAACTAAAAAGTTATTTAAAAAAAAGTGGCTGATGAGCGTTCATCGAGGGATTTCTTGAGCTCTTCCAGTTTTTTGCGTTGACATGCTCTGTTTAAGATTGGTTCTGGCTGTTTCAAATTGAATATCGGTCCAGCCCTGTCCTTTTGTCTTCCAAAAATAAACAAGAGGGATCTACTAGGAAAAAGGTGGAAATAAGGTAGGGCATCTCAACACTCCGATCGAATGCAGAAGTTCAGACTGATAATTGAGTAGTTCGAGATGTTCTGCCTGAGACTTATCGACTTCACTGAATTTTCTTTCCACTTCAAGCAATTTTAGAAAAGAAAATGAATCCCGTGAATAATATTATATAAGAAACCATATGGAAGTTCGCAAAAAGGCAATTATTTGGCTGTACCCCTCAAACAAAAACTCAATAAAAAAGGGATGTGAATCTGACAATCCGGGAATATAATATAATAGGTAAGTCAGATGTATTCTACTCAATTCAGTTTTCAATGCAGATCAATTTACGATTCTTTGACTGACTGACTTCTTGAATAGAACAATACTAACTAAAATTTTCAGTGGAGAATGAGCGTAGCCGTAACTCCAAAACTGTTATTATTGATCTAGGATATATTCATAGAATTGGTGAATCAAATCAATCTCGAAATGATCATTAGCGCTACTTTTCTAGTTTTTTCAAGACCTTGGTCATAATTGGTCAAAAAATAACTGGAAAAGTATAAATTCAATTCAAACTTATTCGTTTTGATTCGTTTTCGTTTATTTGTTTTCAAAATCATATCCATCTGTGATTATTCAAAATTTTATTAAACTAAATTATTCAGATGCTCTCCGAAACCCACCTGAAAGGAGTAGAATAAAAAAAACAAGCACGCAACCTGGAAAAGATCGACAAATTAGAAATAGACAGCGCACTCGGTGGAGGTATGTAGTCGACGAAAATACTAGTTTATCATGGGAGGCGACTATTCTAAAACAGTCCAAGGCAACAATTTCTCAAGTCGTTCGTTCAGCTCTGGACATTAATTATTAATGTTGATTGTTGCTTATGCCTGAGATATGAGTTTTGTTGAATTTATTTTGAAGAAATATTTTCATTGCGAACAGAACATTTAAACCTGGTTACATTCATCATAAAACGTTGAGAAATGTGGTCAAATTGAATTGTGGATGCAACCTACTTAATCCATCACCTACATTAGCAGTTTATGCACGTATCTGAATTACGAAATTTTCCTGGCCAAGGAAAAAGCGCTCAAAACTTTTCTTGCTATTTTCGCCAATTAGTAATATTCTCTCTCTGTCTAAAAAAACAAAACCAGGAAAACTTAGTTTTTCCCCCTATGTTATAGATTTGCACACGCATCACAGCAGCATAATTCAGTATTTTCCACTCCGCATGGATGTGGTCTGCTCGGAGGACTCAGGACATTTCAGGCAGAACCCACTTACATTCAGCAATTGCATAACGCAATTTAAACTTTCCGTTTTATTTTTCACTCGCACTTTTCACTCAAACACATTCGCATACAAACCGTCCCTCTGCGAGCAGGAAAAAGCGGTGCAAATGCTTTTTGTACAATTTCCTATTTGAAACAGATGAAAACAAATTACCTCACAAAGAAAGATGAAAGCAGAAGTTCCTGAATGGGAGAGGAAAAAGTTCACATTCGTGATGTGAAATCCACACCTTCTTCTTTTTGCCGCACTCTCTCTCGCTCAAATAGAACGTGAACTGCTTTTATGAATCTGTTTGTTTTTACAGTATGGCAAACAGGATTATTGTTTTTTTTTCTTTTCCCGTGATTGGATGCTAATTTAATATTGGCAAAGGAATCAAAATTGTTCTAATCAGTAGCTGTGGAAATTCACCACTGCTGCTGTTGAGATTGCCCCAAAATCGCAACTGTTACTGCGCCTATGCCTTATGCAAAGTGATGTTGTGCTTGTTGAGTATAGAGTGCAGAGTGTATTATAATACTCGTATCGACGCCCCGCGGCCGGAAAGTATGCAGCACGAGTGGCGCCGAGCAGCCGATCTTTTGGAGCCGACGCGTCTCCTTGGCGCCGTCTAGAACCATTGGAAATAAAGAGAATGGTTCTGAATCGACCGGCCGGGGAAACTCGAGAATGAATGAGGCCACCGATAGTAGGAAGCGCAACAACGAGCGCGCGATGACTCTGTGTTAGTTCATTATGTATTGCTGACTTGGAGAGGAAATCAAATATGTGTGGGGATACTAAAACGAACATTGCAGACGATTATCAACCGATTGTTGGGTGCCATATTTGCTTTCGGATTTAATGAGCCAAAGGATCGGAAGGAAGCAAGACTTTCATAAGAATATCAATACAACAAATTTCAGTGGTTAACGTTCTGCAGAAAAATCGAACCTTGAATTGATTGTTCAGTATAAACATACAGAGCAATTCCAAATAAAATCGACAAATGACAAAACATGAGTATTTTTGATTTGAATGAATGTTTGTATTCCGTTTGGGTTGGAGGAAATGTGAGTTTTCCACACCATTTGGGAATTTTTTGACTCATGTGTAACTTTTGAAAATGGCGTATCGATTTTAGTAAGATAAATCTTTGATAATTTATATCTCAAAAACTATGAGTCCTACCGAAATAGTGTCTTAGAAAGAGTGCAAAAGGTGAAAATTATAAACTAATTCATAAAATTTCTTCAACATGGCTTCAACACGATAAACATATTAAAAGACACTATTTACCATAAAAAAGACAATAAATTAGAAATATATTTTTAAATATCTCGAGAATGGCTGCACTTAGAAGGAAATTGATAAAGAGCTTTTTTATTTTAAATCATATTAGGATTCATAATATGTGCCTAAAATTATTGTTAACATACAAAAATTCCAAGTTTCGAAAATTCATAAATGTTCGATGTTCCACAAAGTTTGTCAAAAATAATTTTACCATCTTGGACTCAGTTTTAAAATTTTCTACATGACTTATACAGGGTTTTCCATTTCAGGCTTCCGAAAGTATACAGCCCTGCGCTGACAACCGTTTGACATAGCTGTCAACCAAAGCGTCATATCGTTAGTTGAATGTCTGCCATTTTACAATATGAATTCTTTTTAGCATCGCACAACGTGTTAATTTTGTTAAATTATACTATAAAAATGATGAAAAACCGGCAAATGTTTTTCGAGCATTACGGACGGATTTTGGTCGTCATGGACGGCCTACAGAGCATACAATCGCTAATGTAGTGCGTAAATTCGAACAAACTGGATCCGTAGCGGATATTGTGAAACCTGTGCATCATCGTAATGTGCGTTCGGCCGAAAATATTGCTGCTGTTGCTGCCAGTGTGGAGGATGACCCGAATGTTTCGACTCCACGTCGTACTCAGCAATTGGGCTTGTCAAACACATCATTGTGGCGAATTTTGCATTTGGACTTGCACCTACATCCATATAAAGTCCAACTGGTACAAAAATTAGAGCGTGGTGACCATGGAATGCGTCGGGCATACGCCGATTGGGTGAACGAACAACAGCAGCAAAATGCTGAATTTTCGCATCAAATTTTCTTCAGTGATGAGGCACATTTCGAGCTCGGTGACTATGTGAACACCCAAAATTTCCGTATATGGGGCTCAGAAAATCCACACGTGATTGTTGAGAGGCCATTGCATCCGCCAAAAGTCACTGTTTGGTGCGCATTATGGTCTGGTGGAGTCATCGGGCCGTATTTCTTTGAAAATGAGGACGGCGAGACGGTAACTGTGAATGGTGAGCGCTATGGTCGCATGTGAACTGATTTTTATTTGCCACAAATTGAAGATATGGATACGGATGACATGTGGTTTCAGCAGGACGGCGCCACGTGCCACACAACACGACCGAACATGGCCATATTGCGAACGAAATTTGAGGGACGCATAATTTCGCGTTTTGGTGATGCCAATTGGCCGTCCAGATCATGCGATTTGAACCCGCTAGACTTTTTTTTGTGGGGTTATGCGAAAGACCGTGTCTATGCCAACTCTCCGCAAACTCTTGAACATTTGAAAGACAACATTCGTGAAGTTATGACCGAGATACCGCCCCATATGTGCCGAAAAGTCATCGAAAATTACCTGTTCCGGATCAAGGTGTGCGAGGAAGCCCTAGGTGGACATTTGAATGATGTTGTATTTCACACATAATGGCATAAACCAAACTTTAATTTAAAATAAAAGTTTCATCGAAATTCGAATTCTAAGTGTGTTTTATTTCAATTTACTTTCGGAATTTTAAGTTGGAAAACCCTGTATTCTATACAAAAAATAAAAAAATCTGTACAAACAAAAATGATTTGGTGTCCGTTCCTCACGATTTAACTCAAGAACAGAGCAACGGATTTGAACAGTCAGTATCAGGATTGATGTGTCTCAATCTGCGTCAAGTTTATATGTAAAAGAAATAAAAGAAATTATATACCGCGAATATTGATCACGTACAGAAAAATAATTGTCGGGGAACGTGAGAGCCAGAAATTATTTAAATCAAACTTACAGTTGTGGGCGGGACGAAGTTTTCCGGGTCAGCTAGTACATATAAAAATTTAAAAACAATTAATATTGAAAAAGACAATCTATTAGAAATGTGTTTTCAAATATCTCGAGAATGGCTGCCTTTAGAAGGAGATTGATAAAGAGCTTCTTTTTTTTAAATCAAATCAGGATTCATAATTTGTGGCTAAAAGCGATAGTTAACATACAAAAATTCGAAGTTTCGAAAAGTTCGTCAAAAATAGTTCTACCATCTTGTACCCATTTTTTAAATTTTGTAACAAGACGTTGCATTTTTTAAAATATGTTTTCTTGAAAGCTGAGATTTTTCTACATAACATATCCAAAAATCAGAGAGACGTTATTTTTCGTTCTTGAGTTATTCATTGATCTTGCTCTAATGAGTACATCATTCAGCATCTAAAGTTTTAGTTCGAACTGTTTTTATCCAGTCATTTATTTGCTGTGTGGCTTTGTACAGTAGAATACGTGACGAGTTTTTCAACTCTGGATAGCAAACCAGCAGATCCAAATGAAATCGTCCTGAATATGCTAATTATTTCCATAATTTGTATTTGTTTTGGACTAAGGGAAATATTGATTTCCCACAGGAATTGAGACCATTTTGATTCAACAATAATCTCTCAATGAGGCGTATCGATTTTAGTGAGATGAATCTTTGATCAATTCTATCTCAGAAACTATGAGCCGTACCGAAATTATGTTTGGGAAAGAATAGTAGAAAATCGTTTGAACATTGTAAGAAAAAAAATTATACTGAGAAAAAACATAGTAGGGGAGATGCGGTTAAGACAGACAGTGGGGATAAGATGGACAGGTGGTTGATTTGTATACTTACATTATGAATTTTAAGTTTCTATTAATGGGAACCTCTTCTACATGCTGTAGTATAATATTCAAACCAACCAATGACAATGAATACTGATTAAAAGTGGAAAAGGTAACCAAAACCGAAAATCAAACATAATTCCGCATGTAGATTGTAATTTTAGCGGCTTCGATATTGAGCATTTTGTGTGATTTAATTTCAAAATTCAATTCGCTGATAGTTATACTAGGTTTGTGACTTGTCCGTCTAACCCCCAATTCTCCTACTTATATTGCGTCCATTTTTTGAAACGTCACTGAGCATCATGAAAGATGTCACTGTTTATCACCTACAAATGAAGCCAACCCGAAAATATTTGGAGGAAAAATTACAATGGCAGAATATTGTGTTTCCTTGCCGAAAACAGTTGCTATCGACTCAAATGAAAGAACAGAATGTCATGCATTAAAAGCAGAATCTTGGGGTACAAGTTTAGTGGTTTGTGGAATCTTTTTCCTACCGCATGCAGTGACCCATTTGTTTCGTATTTTATTATTTTGAATTGATCCTAAAAGGAGGTGATCATATTCATCAGTTCATCGTACTATATAAGCTATAGATTGTATTCAGGGTTTCTATTGCAACATTGTTCATTTTTAAAATTATTATTTCGGATTTGTAGCCAAACAAATGTTCATACCATTTCCAAAATGTGTTTTTTGATCAATCAACCATTATAGTATTATATATACATAACATAAACTTAATAATAAAAAATTAGCTTTGAGGAAACGATAACCCGCGGCTTACTCGGGGTTAGTTCCAAACACACACATACTTTCCAAACATTCGATAGCTTTCATTCTCGCATACAAAAGGATGGACGAGGGAAGGGGAACTAACTAACTTATACTAAGTATTACTATGTGTTGGTCTATAGAAGCAAAGCAAACGATGTACCAATATCCAAAATGTGTTATCACTTCGTTGATCAAAAGAATGTTCGTATTTTCTGTGATAGATTAATTTTATTGAAATATATGCTACGTTCAAATCTGTTTTTCTGCGAATTAATTTCCTTTTTTTGTGCGGTAAAGAGAAGTTTGGCGTGGCCCTGATAGAACACAACGCCTATTACATTGGCTAGTTCTGGAAATTTGTCCTGAATCGCTGTATTTGATCTGTCCAGTTTCGCGCGATACTTGTAGGAATTTATCGACTGGTTACTTTGTGAAAGCTCATATTACATAATTCCTTTCCAATTCCACAAGACCCTGAGAATGACTTTCTTCGGGTGAAGATTGGCTTCTTTTTTTGTCTTTATTTAAGAGACTTTCAGCCGTAGGCTGATTCGTCTCTGTAAGACTGCCTTAAAATTAGCTAATGGCGATTGATTTCGCTTACCCCGGGTTTTTTTCCACTCAAGATAGTTGTAAATGATCCGTTTCCATTACCCGTCACGATTCGCTTCAAAACGGCGTTTTCGTTGCGCTTATGTAACGAGTCGCAAATGGAAATACAATTCACGTAGGGATTTTCGGTCTAATTGCCTGGATCCGCTATCAATACAGAATCCATTGTTAATAGTTATATTACTGAACGAGCAACTGCCCGTTCTTTCCCCAAAACTACTATTTTCTACGTGGAACTTCCCTATCCTCCCCTGTCAACAGGTTGTTTTCAAATTGTGTATTGTTTCTTTGGAGCCTTAGGGTTGGAATGGCTTGGGGTAGTTGCCCAATTACAACACTACGTTTATTTAAATCCACACTGGACGGAACCAATTTCCGTTTCCGTTTATTCGGTTGCATAACACAAATTATTACTCGCAATTTTACAAGACAAACTCTACATAAAAACTACATTTATTCGCTTACAAAACTATACAAATTTATTGGACTAAAAATTAACAATAATTATTCTTCGACCATTTTTGCGCAACACAATTACAGGTCGGACTCGATTATATACAGTTTGAAAAAAAAAATTATAATTCAAATATAACTTATTTCAAGAAAAAATATTTCGAAGATTTTGATTGAATTTTCACCAGGAATTGTTTATATCGATATTGCAGCGAAATTAAGAAAGATAGAAGTTTGGTGTCAAATAGCAAATTGTAGAGTGGTTAGAGAGCTTTAATTTGATTGATAGAAACAATCGAGTTTAGTGTGAATTTTTGGGCTAAAATTAATAGTTACACATTAAAAATAGCTAACTTTTAAATTTTTCACTTCCAAAATGTTATTTTAATCCACTAATTTAGCTAATTTAGATGTTCCGCTACTATAAATTGTACTAAATTTTTTCATCTTTCAAACAGAACAACAGCAACAGAATCAGCTTACATAGCGTGCGTAATTATTCGCTCATATGCATAAAATGCATGAGGTACACCGGGACAAGTTGAAACTCGGGGTAAGTTAAAACGGAAATCATAACTTTTACTAGGAATGATGGATTGACGTGATAAAAATATATATAGGAAACATTATCTCTCAACCCACCTTAAGACATTATCATTATCATTATCATTATCATTATCATTATCATTATCATTATCATTATCATTATCATTATCATTATCATTATCATTATCATTATCATTATCATTATCATTATCATTATCATTATCATTATCATTATCATTATCATTATCACCTCACCTCACCTTAAGACATTATCATTATCATTATCATTATCATTATCATTATCATTATCATTATCATTATCATTATCATTATCATTATCATTATCATTATCATTATCATTATCATTATCATTATCATTATCATTATCATTATCATTATCATTATCATTATCATTATCATTATCATTATCATTATCATTATCATTATCATTATCATTATCATTATCATTATCATTATCATTATCATTATCATTATCATTATCATTATCATTATCATTATCATTATCATTATCATTATCATTATCATTATCATTATCATTATCATTATCATTATCATTATCATTATCATTATCATTATCATTATCATTATCATTATCATTATCATTATCATTATCATTATCATTATCATTATCATTATCATTATCATTATCATTATCATTATCATTATCATTATCATTATCATTATCATTATCATTATCATTATCATTATCATTATCATTATCATTATCATTATCATTATCATTATCATTATCATTATCATTATCATTATCATTATCATTATCATTATCATTATCATTATCATTATCATTATCATTATCATTATCATTATCATTATCATTATCATTATCATTATCATTATCATTATCATTATCATTATCATTATCATTATCATTATCATTATCATTATCATTATCATTATCATTATCAGAATATTGGAATGCTTTAACGCACTTTAACTTTAACTTGTTTACTTTTCCTTGTTCCGTAAAATCAAGACAAACATTTTTGCGCGCTGACTCAATCAGTCCGAAAACACTGTTTTTTTCGTACAGCTCTGATCATTTAAACTCACCCCATGTTTTTTTTCATTCCTGGGGTAAGTTGAAACCAGTGAAATCGACTATTTTTTGAACATTACTGCAAATGCCGGACGTTATTTGTCGGTGATTGCTAAATGAATTAATGAAGATAAATTCATATTTGATATTTTGTTCATATTTTGTTCCTCAGTATGTTCTACATGATTTATGAATACACAGACATGATACAAGTCAAATTTGTTAATTTTGTAACTAGGGGTCGTTCAAATAATATGTAACGCATTTTTTTTTTTACTATTTTAGCCTCTTCTCTGTATAACATGTAAAAAATGGTCATTTGCATAAAAATGTTTAGATTTAGTTGCATTTATTTCAAAACAAGTTTCCACAAGCCATTCCCTCCTCCCGTTTTGAGTGCGTTACGTAATATTGGACTATTTGAATGATCCCATAGACCTCATTAGTGGCCGTTTCGAATGGCTCTACTCTGACATGAAAGCGTTAAAAAGAGTATTCTTGATGTTATTGTCTCGTATATTAATTCCTAGTATGTAGTGTCTATTTTGTGTTGATTAGCATATGCATATACAGCCATTCCATGCCAAACCGATATAGTGGTTCTCAGATTTCCATGAATAGAGATAGTTTTGTTCTTTACTGCAAAAAACACTATTGATTCCATCCGACATTAGGATTGCACTCTAAATAATCCTACTAAAAATAGAAACATTACCTCGGTGACTTCAAAGGACTGTACAATAGTGAAACTGTACACTCAAGCAAAAAAAGTTGTAATCGTAAAATCACTTCTTCTTCTTAAATGGCACAAACGTTCCTAAAGGAACTTCGCCGTCTCAACGTAATATTACTTGCGTCATTTTTATTAGTACTTAGTTGAGATTTCTAATATATAAGTGCAGAACTCTGTTTTTGAGCAGGTATAATGGAAATTTGGATAACACACGTTTAGCTAAGTCCCTCTCAAATTATTTGGAAAATGCTCCAAATATTCCGGTCATTTCATCAAGATAAAAGTGTATCAGTAGTTCGCCATGTCAAATTTACTCTCATGTAAATGGACCAAGACCAAGAACACAGAGTTCAGTTTATGCTCAAATATGACGATGCTTAGAAGTTGAAAACAATGATCCTCCGTTACCAATGGAAGCTTGATCGCTCACCGTTTATGTGAGTTTCATTCAGAATACATATTTCAGTGAAGAAGTTCGGTGATACGGAAAATTATTCGATATAAACATTTAATGGATAAATATGGAGTACTTGAAATGGGTGAAAAGCTTAAACATGCTTGAATATGCATAACAGATTTAATTTATTTTTGAAAACAGTTTTGAATATACTACCGGTACCGGTGTACCGGTAAGATTCTTCGGTTTTACAACAGATAGCGTAACTTGATTATTATTCCAGTGAATCAAATTTCCAGACATTTGTTGGAAAGCTACTGTCATAGCGCGTCTTTTTCAGTATATGTCAAAAAGCGTAAGAAGCGTAAACATAGATTTTTGCCACTTCGAATATGTCGAATTTCGTACCAACGAGAGTGTTTTTGCGGGGAGTGTTACTTCATTACTTCAATCTGAAGAAAAAAGCTGTGGAAAGTCATCGCATTTTGGTGGAGGTTTATGGTGACCAACTGAGCGAGCGTATCAGACGTGGTTTGCACGGTTTAAAAGTGGTAATTTTGACTTGGAATACGAAGAACGTTCCGGACCGCCAAAAAAGTTTGAAGATGAAGAATTGGAGGCTTTATTCGATCAAGATCCGTCACAAACGCAACAAGAACTTGGAGATATACCTGGAGTAGCTCAGCAAACCATATCCGATCGTTTAAAACCAATGGGAATGATTCGAAAGATAGGACATTGGGTGCCGTATGAATTGAAGCCACGAGACGTCAAACGCCGTTTTTTAACGTGCGAAAAACTGCTCCAACGGTATAAAATAAAGGGGTTCCCATCGAATCGTTACTGGCGATTAAAAGTGGATCCATACGTGCACTGAAGGAAAAACGGGTACAATACGACCAAGGACACGATAAAGTTATTTTTGCAGTTTTAATGCTCGGCCGCATGTCGCGAAATCGGTCAAAACATACTTGGAAGCGCTGAAATGGGAGGTCCTATCTCACCCGCCGTATTCTCCAGATATTGCTCCGTTAGATTACTACCTTTTTCGATCGATGCAACATGGTCTGGTTGACCAGCACTTCTCCAATTTTGATGAGGTCAAAAATTGACTCGATTCCGCAAAGGGATCCGTGAATTGCCAGAAAGATGGGAAAAAAGTTGTGACTAGCGATGGGCAATATTTTGAATATTAAATTTGTAACCATTTTTACAGAATAAAGCATTAATTTTTGAAAAAAAAAACAGAGAAACTTACCGGTAATCCTATTATATTTGCTTGTTTGTTAATAATTTGTTTAACGTTACACCCTCCTCAGCCTGGAAAAGGGTGGACATTTTCGTAATTTCGAAATCACACTATTGGAGAAGTTCTCATAAGGTCTCTAGCATGCTGAAGTGGTGAGTATTTGAGAATTACGTTCAATTTATTGAATGACACTAACGTTGCCAATGGAACTTTCGCCGTCCCAACGTAGATATTACTTATGTAATTTTAGTTAGTAGTACTTACCTGAGATTTCGATAGTCCACCATGTGTTGTACAAAAGCTCCTTTACAGTTGAAGAGACGTTTTCAAAACATTTCCCTGGCATATTATTTATTCAAAAGTTAAATTAAAGGTTCAATTTGGTCTAAATATACTTTTATACAACGTATAGTTCAGCATGTAGTCTTATTGAGTACTCTATACTATTGTTCGCAATTTCTAGAACTGACTAGTTTGATAACAGCTAGTGATTGTTTGTTGGGCATACCCTCCTGGTCTCACGGCACACATAGCATCGTCTTTCGGCCGAAATGATTTGGCTTTGCAGTGGATGATATGGCTCCACCACTAAATACTGTGAATCAACCTGCAATACTTAGTTTTTGCAGAATGTCACATATTTTTGAAGAAGGATGTAAAATGAAAAAAAAAAGCGATGGAATGTATATAGCTCTTCTCTGGAGCTAAGCAGTTAACGAAAATATACTTATAATATATATTTGCATAATGATTTATATTTTAGGTAGCATTTAAGATGCAAGAACGTTTCTAAATTTCTCTCCCCAAATTCTTTAACTAGCCAACCCTCTGTGTGGGTTATTCCTTAGCAGTAGAAAACTTCAAAACTTCGTTTTGATCAATTCTTCCTTGAATATTTCATAGGTTTGTGAACTCATGGCTAACCAGTGCTCCGAAATTATCAAGAGGTTTAGTTCGATTCTCCAGCTTTCAAAACAGCTGGTTTAAAACCATTGATGCCACCATTGTAATTGAAAATCTGCAATCGGAAGAAATCAGTTGTTTTCAATTTTATATTTCCAGTGTGCAGAATTACACGTAAAGTTGAGACCATTGCAGTAAAATATGACCGCCCTAAGTGTGTATCTTTAGTAGCGTTACAATCGTAAAAACATCTTCAGTTGAACAATTCAACGAACAATTGTAGAAAACGCACTCTCCGGTTATGTTCAACAATGAAAGGAACACTTTGCTAATTCATTGCCTTCATCTCTCGGAGAATTCATGTTTCTGCGAGAGTTGGCCAAACTGACAAATAGACCTGTCGGCAATTAATACCAATAGCCGGGCTGGGAACGTGCCAACGTTCTGGCCGGCGCATCGCATGGCGGCGGACGTCGCATCGCCGGCATCATCGGAAGCCACTTCAAGTCACCGAGAACAATGAACCTGTTTTAATGCCCGACGCATCCGAAATTAACATAATTTTAATTAAGCGAAATGGCCTTTCTTTTTGTGTCCCAAATTTTAATTAACATCGTCGTTTTGTGACACACATCAACAGTGACAGATGGAGACGAATGAAACCGGAGGTATAATATCGGTGAGCTAGAACAGAAGGAAAACGAATTTCCACCGAACGAAAAAAGAGGTAGTTTCACATCGCACCGAATTTGACTGAGTACTGCGAAAAGTAATACATTCGTGATGAGGGATCCATCCGACGAACTGCGACGAAAGAATACAAAATGAGGACATTTTTTCCCGTGTGTTTTTTCTTTCTTTCCTGTCTGGGAATGGTAATGCGGCTGCAAAGCTATGCGAGCTTGTCGCTGCTCCAGGAGTTACCATTACTGACATTGGCTCGGAAGAGAAATGCAGAAAAGTAATTTATGTTCCAAATTATCTATTCCGCCGTAACTATTAGTATCTTTGACAAATACTTGTAAATTGAACTGACAGTTTCTTATTCTTCTGTTGGGGAAGTTAATACAGTTTTCACACGAAAGGTGTCAATGTTATGTGAACGAATAACTACATCGTAAATATCGAGCAGTTCATACAGGATGATTCAGCAGCAGTGCAAATAAGCAGTTCATAAAGGAGTTATTCAAAGGTCGATATACCAAGCGATCGATACAAAAAAAAACAATTATTTATTTCAATTGACCCAAAGCAACTCAAATAAATTCAAGTTTTTATATGATTTACTTCCCACTGCCAAGTGGTTAGCGTCACACATATCATGCTGGGAGATTTAGGCTCGATCCCTTTTCTGGTTGGAAGATTATTCGTTACGCTTATTTATACCCACTCGTCCAAACGTACTCTCGAGCTTGTCACTAAAAATTCATTTAAGGTGTATTATTTCGAATAGAAATCTCAACTAAAATCTAATAAAAAAAAAATGACACACTATGTTGAGACGGTGATTTTTGACGTAAGACTACGTCTTTGATTTCTATATAGGGAGGTCACTCTACGAAAATTGTAACGTTTATTAAGAGTTTTCAGATGTATATTACGCAGAACCATTCTTACGATATATGTTATAATATATACCATTAGACGGCAAATTTATCCACTATTTTTTTCGCCTGAGACATCAACAGTGGAAATAATAAAACAAGTGAACAATTTAACAAATAAAAGAGGTATGTTTTGCGAGCGGGTGCGAAGGTAAATCATTTGTTATACATTCTTTCTTCAAGCTTCGCTCCCATGAATGTTATATGTAACACAAAATTGCGTGCAATGATTCGTTCTATCTAACAAATTAGCAAGGTGTTAAAGTAATCAGATGCAAGTTTTCATGCATCACTCAAACTTCATGCGAGATTTCATCAAAGCTACGAGGAAAGTGTCACCCATACAGTGATCTTTCATTAATTAAGAAGAGGCAGCGATTATCATGCGAAGATTTATTGAGATAGTAATATTCTTCTTGACTCATATTCATAATTCTCAATGATTCAATTCCTTCTATGATAGATTGAGCAGTAGAACCAGTACGACATGATTGTGATAGTCTGCAAACGAACATTATTTCACAGAAAAAGCTACTGCTTTCGATGCCTAATAACAATAATAAGACAATGGAAAGAAATCACTATACCATAGCTATCCAAGTAAAGCGACTTCATGATTTAATGTGTATTTTACCTCAAAATATCACGAAATCGTGAGTATTTTCAACTTGTTTTTTCGTTTCTTCCCCATAAATTTTATATTCAATGTAACCAATGACGATATAATTTTTTACCGATTCACATATATTTCATCTACCATTCCAAACTGTTATGTGTCCCACTGATATTCATTAATCATTTTCAATTAGACGGTTGAACAACCTTTCAGAAGCTTATTGTCTTTCTTTGTTCGTTATAAACCGTTTTAAGGTTATGAATACAAACAACGAACGGCCCTTCTCAGGGCTACTATTGAGAGTTTCAATAACTTAAACTAACAGATTTCTGAACAATGAAAAGAATTACATTCAAAATAACCAAGTGTTCTGAAAAATCCCAGTCCTACATCAAACTTCCGTTCGTGCCCCTAGGCTCAGACCCTTCTACTTTTTTCTAGGAACGTTAGTGCCATCGAAGAAGAAGAAGAAGAATACTATTTTTTACCGGATATCAGTTTCGTGTTGAATTATTTCCCAATTATTTTGATTTTTGTTGTACCTTTTAAAATAGTTTTTTTTGTATGTTGTTCTGATCACTTTGGGAGAAAAAAAAGTGCATATTTTAAAATTATTTTTTTTTACAAACAATTAAGATGAACATGGAACGTGCATGTTGCTTCCTGAGCCCAAAACAAGAAGCATTTATTTTTTGCAAAATTTTTCATCCTTCATTTCGCCATTCAATTATACCTACCCCACCATCGGGGAAAGCTCTCGAGGGATTCACATCCGCCTCAAATTTCCCGAATCAACCTCTGAATGCACATAATAGCGAAACGTGCCAAAGTGCGCTGGATGGGGATTGAGGTTATGCAACGTGTGTCAGCGTGATGGGGAAAAAAGGGGAAGGGTGAAGGAGGCGGAAGACGGAGGCAGTTTACGTCAACTTCTTCGCTTTGAGAACTTGCTTGCTTTTTGTCTCGTATATTTGTTGATACTTGTGTGAATTTTGATTGTTCACATCTCGAGCTCTTATCAAGTTTCATTGGATTCGGGCTGAGATGAAGATATATGTCGTTTTATTGCCGATTTTAGTACGTTCTGCTCGTCGTTTCCTTACTGCCATTCGCCGTTCCGTATGTCGGTTGTATATGTGTGTGTGTTTGGATACGGTTCTTACATAAATTTTTCATCAACTTTGGCAAACAGGAATTTGTTTAAGACGAACAAATACTTGTTGTGTTCTATTGTGTGTATCGTTTGCTCGGATGAGGATATCTGCTTGCATTTGACTTCCGGTGGGAAATCAGATGCACTGGTACTTTATGTTTTCTTGTTAAGTTGGTATCTGGGATGGCATTCCGATCTTGTAAATTCAATAGTCCCCGGTGGAACCTTCATGTTTATGAACTTTGCAGTGATTGATTTAAATATGTCTTGGTAGTTGCACTTTCGTGCTACATTGTTATCAATCATACTTTGCTGTGTTCTGAATTATCGGAACTATCAAATGCATTGGCTGATATGATCAATAAATATGTTTTTAGCTATAATTCTGTTTTTTTACTTCTTCTTAATTGACACTAGCGTTCCTAGAGGAACTGTGATTTGTTTTCTTGAAATAAAAAAAATTAAAAACTATAAGAGGTACCAAATTTTGACCAAAAAATCAGATGTACGAAATTGGTTAACCCTTTCATTACGGCAGTGTGCTCCGCCGAAGTGCTACCCCTGTACGGAGCACTGCGCCGAAAAGTATACACATCGCGCTGATGTGATCGAAGAGCAGTATGAATTTTTTTTTTTCGTTACGATGCTCGTAACGAAAGGGTTTAAAATGAATACAGGTCGGACTCGATTATCCGGGATTTGATTATCTGTAATTTTAGACTCGATTATCCGGAGTATTTTATTTTTGATTTTCGGAAATTTTGAATAATTTGTATAATAATTCTATATTGAGTAACTAATATGGGTATCTAATGAAAGGGCTTGACTAGTAGAATACAGTTATTTATGAAAAATGCCCAAAAATTTATCAAAAGAAAGTTCTCGACTAGTAGAACATAGCAGATAATAAAAAATCCAATTTCAAGTCCCCAAACAACTAATTACTTTTTGAATGGTTTCATTCAGCTGGACCTGTTTTTTTGTATGTTTGAATGTTTGTTGGGTTGTCCCACATTAATAGAAAATTGACCCCGATCCTGTTGAATGATTGATCTGAAATTTGGAACATATATTTAATTCTACTGTCATTATAAAACTGCGTATTCCATGATCTTGAAAAATTCAATTTGGCCGCCGCAAAAAAATGGCTGAATGGTTTGATTTGAAGAATACACTACACTATGAACAACGTAAATTCGAATAGGTCGCCGCCACAAAATGGTCGACTATGTATTTTTTGCAAATCCCAAATATTGGTATCAAATGAAATGATTTGACTAATAGAATGCAGTACAGGTCGGACTCGATTATATGTGATTCGATATATACAATTTTGGACTCGATTATATTCAGTTTGGAAAACATATTTTTTTTATATTTTAAATATGACTTATTTCATGAAGAAATGTAACCTTTCAACGTTAAGGTAAAGTTTAAGTGGCTATTAGATGTACTGTGGGGTAAAAATCGTGATTTTTGAAGATTTTGCTTGAATTTTCACCAGGAAAGGTTTATATCGATATTGCAGCCAAATTAAGATAGATAGAAGTTGTGCGTCAAAAAACAAATTATGGAGTGGTTAAAGAACTTCATTTTAATTGATAGAAACAGTCTAGTTTAATATAATCTTTTAGGATAAAATTAATAATAGCACATTAAAAATGATTAACTGTTTCACTTCCAAAATGTTCTTAAAATTTACTAATTTGGTTGTTCCACTACTATATCCTGTACTAAAGTTTCTCATCTTTCAAATGAAAGTATCAGAATCGTCTTCCGTAACGTACTTTTTAATGTAGAGCCAGTATGAAGCAACAGAGTCCGAAACAAAAACAAAAAAAAAGTTCTGTAACTCTGTCATTGTTGAAATTCGAACATATGCGTAGGAGGATTTATTTCATCAAATATGATCGTCTATCACCTCCTGAGAGAATCTGGTTTATTTTTTTTTTCATGTGAGAAAGGTGTTTTCTGGCTTTAAGGGGATGAATCAAAAATCAAATTCCTCTTTTATTTTCAAAAAACCAAAAATACATGCAAAAAAAACAAATAAAGAAAAAAAATTGTTTTGACTTGATTATCCGAAGGATTCGATTATCCGGAGTGAAAAAAAAATCAATACTCCTGATAATCGAGTCTGACCTAAATTTATTAAATTACACTGGAAAAAAAATACATTTTTTTAGTTCTAAAAATTATGAATAGCCCATACAATAACCTACAATTCATCTATGAATAGGCACTTTTACAAGGATTTTTTGTAACAACAACATTTTCATGCTTTCCATGAAAAAATAGAACTAATCCGGATTTTGTTCAAGGGGGTATTCTAGTCTAGAAATAAAAAAAAATCATATTTCTGAAGCTCAAACATTAAAGGATATGCCCTTGGAAGGATATTTTGAAATATTTTCATATTATTTCTAATTTATACACGTCTCTACAGCGCATGAACCAATAGAAAATATACTTTTTCTTATTTTACTATTTTTTTAGAATTGGAAAAGTTACAAAAACATACAAAAAAACAACTTTTAATTACAAACTCCCACCATTTGATATAAAAAATGTTTTTTTGGCTTGTCCGAGGTTTATACCATAGCGGCATTTGTACCGATTAAAAATCTATAATTTTTTTCCGTTTCGGATAACCAGAAGGGTCAACATAGTGTACGCCATGAACATTTTTTTTTTTCGGACGCCACCATTTTACAAGCTTGAAACTTACTCAATGTTTCCTTTCGTTTAAATATTTTTGTGTTAAATGATGCATAGAATAATGGATAGTAGAAGTATAATTGTTTTATTTGTTCATGGCTCGTAAGACCGCCTTAAATTCGTACCTCTACACTAGAATACCCCCTTAAAGCAAAGTATATATATATATATATATATATATATATATATATATATATATATATATATATATATATATATATATATATATATATATATATAT
This sequence comes from Toxorhynchites rutilus septentrionalis, assembly GCF_029784135.1. Classification (NCBI taxonomy): domain Eukaryota; kingdom Metazoa; phylum Arthropoda; class Insecta; order Diptera; family Culicidae; genus Toxorhynchites; species Toxorhynchites rutilus. Next base: position 127,156,615 of record NC_073745.1, read on the forward strand.
ATATATTTATATACTAGCTGACCCGACGAACTTCGTCCCGCCCAAAATTGATTTTTTGATTTGAATACTTTCAAACATAAATTGTCTAGTAAATTCGTCCTTATAATATAAAACTATTTTCAGACACAATTCTCGCTCAAGATGCTTCAAACATTTGGAGATAACATGTTTCTCCGTTGCATGAAATACCTGTTTGATACAGAGATTATTGCAGAATAAAGACAGCTCAAATCGGACCATTCCTTCCTCGGGTTTAAGGCACACCAACACATTTGGCCTTCAATTTTTGTTTATATAGATAGAAGATATAGGAATGCATTATTCCGTCTGAAAATCCTTTTCATCTTTCGAACAAAAAACAATTTCGTTAGCGCCAACATCAAATGGACTAACAACGCTCAGTTCATTGTATAGCATATGGGAATTCAATTTTCCGAATTTTCCGATTTTTCTCTCCGCTATATTGATCTACGGGAAGAGACGAATACAACGAAATATAGATGACTCAAATTGAACCATTCCTTCCTCAGGTTTTGCGCTTACCTTCCATTTTTATTTATAGATATTTATATATATTTTTTTAGAATTAAAAAAAATACGTTTTTGTGAAAAATGAATTTCGATTTTAATTTTTTTTTTCATTTTTTTTTGTATTCTTTCATTAAGGAATTTTCTACATTTCATTCTTTGACTAAAATTCGAAAGATATTATAGTTTTCGAGCTATAAATTTTTGTAAAATAATAAAAAAAACCTTTGCCCTTTGTTGTCTAATCCTTTTTTGAAATTTTCAGGTATGCGAAATGACCATTCTAATCGGAAGCAAAACTGAAACTGATGCTTTTGGATACGATTGCATCACGGGAACCGAATGTGCAAAATTTCGTTTGCTCGAGCGCATTTGCAAGCGAGCCTGCATGTAATTAGTGATCCCCGATAATCGTTCGATTAATCGATTAATCGAATACTTCCTACAGAAATCGAATATTAATCGAACGAATACTGCGCAACCAATAATCGAAGCGAACGAATAATTTACGTCGATTAATCGATCCAAACCCAGAGCAAAAAAAACCGTACGGTCGCTGCAGTTTTATCCCGAAAATCAATCATTATCTTTGACGATCCCCTAACTGGTCAACGAAGCTCAATGCCGTCAACGCGAATTGAGCTTCGTTTACGAGTCTAAGGGAGCGTGAACGATAATAATTGATTTTCAGGCGGGATGAACACTTTTTTGATTCTAGATGGCTTTCTAGTAAATGAGAAATATTATTCTAACGAATTATTTCTCTCAGTGTAACGATTAATCGATTAATCGAATATTTGAGGCGATTAATCGTATCGAATAACAAACTACTGAAAAGTATTCGATTAGCTGATGAACGATTAATTTTAAAAATCGGGGATCACTACATGTAATCGCGATGACGGTTTCTCCAGGTGCCTTTATTTTGCGTCCGTGTTCGGGAACACATTCCGATCACCACAAAAGAATAGTCGCTTGACCCATTAACGACCAAACTGTAAACATTACTTCCTTCTTCGCATAATATTTCCTGATGAGGGGATGGAGAGGGAGGTGGTCTTCGTAGCCACATTGGTTGCGTGTCCGCTAACTAAGAGATCGATCGTGACTTCAAAACTCAGGGCCCTTAATTGACCATCTTTGTGTTGTTATAGAATAACGATGTGTGTAGGTGTTATTTATGGTACAATTGTGAGCTTGAGCTTGGGTAGACTGAAAAATTCGTAGTTGGTCACCTTGATTGACCTGAATCAACCAAATTGCATTCGAGCTTCGAGCTTTAAATGGTCAATAACGACGCCGGCCACGTCTTAACAGTCACCAGCGGAAAGGAAGGAATGTTAGTATGATATTCGCCGCCCGAAGGCCAGAAGCGTTGCCTCTATAGCGTGGTTCTCTAGCGTTTAAGGGATAGTTGTTAGTAGGGAGAGGTTATAATGAGGATTCACTGAGGTAATCGTTCATCGGAATAAATTGAATGATTAAATAATTATACGACTGAACAATGTATGTACGCTTGAAATAGGGTAAACGATCTTGCGGTGTTTTTTCGCCACTAGTAAATGCAAATCGATTTACTCAAGTAGATGTTGCATTTATCATTGCTTGAGTTTACTGTCATCATATTGATCCATTCATAATCAAGGCTTTCTTCAGAATATTCCATTTTCTTGGTCATTTTAAAAGTGTTCACCTCAACACACTCAACACAGCAAAACTTCATTTCTGCTATGTGCGAGGGACACAATAAACAAACTTCAGTGCGCCAAGCGGTTACCATAGAAACCATGTGGACAAATAACATTATTTAATTGGACAACTCATGATCAGAATTGGGTTCATCAAAATGCGTTTAATTTTAGCTATGCAAATCTGATACAAATGGTGTGCAAGAATGAAGGTTTTAATATTTGTAAGTGTTATAATCCAGAAAAGGTCTGAATACGTGCGAAATAATCATCTGGTGATCGAATAAAAGTTAGCTCGAATGAGGGGCGCATTGACACCAATAGAAGGTGTATTTTATAACCCTTTAAAACATGTTACTTCGTAAAAATATACTATAAAACTACTGTAAATCATGAAAAAGACAATTTTATTTATATGTTGTGCAACATTCGAATACCTGATTTGACAAAGGTGTGCTTAATTAGAGCATTCAAAAAAGTGGACAAACCATGATTTCGACTGGACAAACCAAAACCATTTACCTTACAACATAAAAATATGATTTCAGAATAAATCTCATTATTTCAGTTTCGAACACACTCCGTAAAAAGCCATTTTTATTTCTGAGAAAATCCTCTGTTGGTCGTGATATTGTATCTAGAATTTACAAGTTAATGATACATTAGCATCAATTAGTTTCTAGTAATCAGTTTTTTAGTGGCCGGCGAAATTGATATCAATCTATATTTTTTTGCGTTCACATATGTAATGTTGACAATGGAACTATTATAATTGGTATTTAGTAGTATTTCAGGTTTGTCGATTCATTGAATCACAAAAATGGGAAAGAAAATATGTTTTGTTGAAAACTGTGAAAGTTTCAATGGTTATATTTTTTAGGAGACGTTTTAAAGGGTGTGTCACATCAAATTGCATCACGGAAAAAACGCTGTAGAAATTTAATTTTTAGGAATTATATCTTCAGCTTTCCCTTATAATCGGATGAGAGTGTATAGATCACGTTGGCCATGCTTCACTGTCAATTTTTCGTAAATTTGGGAAAATGTCGTCGAACGAAAAAGAGCGTCGTGAATTAATCTTGTACACTCATTTCGAGAATCCGGAGTTGTCACATCAGGACATCGGTAAGATGCTGGGAATCGTCCAATCCACGGTCAGCAGAGTACTAAAACGATACTTCGAGAACCTAACCATCGACCGGAAGGTGAAGAACGGCAAAAATGGATGCTCCGTCAGTGAAAAAGATCACAAGCGCGTAGTTAAGCAGTTTAGACGTGATCCGAGAAGTTCGGTCCGGGATGTCGCCAATAAGCTGAATTTGTCAAGTTCATTTGTCCAGCGGACCAAGCAGCGGGAGGGCCTGCGTACATACAAGGTTCAGAAGGCGACGAAAGGCAAAACATGGCGGGGAAGACGCGAGCCCGGAAGCTATACACCGAAATGCGGATGAAGCCGCATTGCCTGGTAATGGACGACGATACCTACGTCAAAGCGGACTTTCGTCAGCTGCCGGGCCTGTTGTTCTTCTCCGCAGAGGACAAATTCAGCGTTCCGGAGGAGATTCGCAAGCAGAAACTATCCAAGTTTGCCAAAAAGTACATGATGTGGCAAGCGATCTGCTCTTGCGGAAAGCGGAGCGCCCCCTTCGTGATGACCGGCACGGTAAACGGGCAGTTTTACCTTAAGGAGTGCCTACAGAAGCGCTTACTACCACTATTGAAGCAGCACGTGGGCCCGACCATCTTCTGGTCGGATCTCGCTTCGTGCCACTATTCAAAGGACGCGTTGGAGTGGTACGAAGCCAACGGGGTCACCTTCGTGCCAAAGGAAATGAACCCGCCCAACGCGCCGGAGCTTCGCCCAATAGAGAAATATTGGGCGATTATGAAGCAGGCCCTCCGGAAGAACCCAAAAGTTGTCAAATCGGAGGCGGACTTCAAGAGAAAATGGATTTCTGTTCAAAAAAAAAACTACAACCTGACGTTGTACAGAACCTTATGGACGGGGTAAAGAGGAAGGTGCGAGCATACGGGCTTGGGCTCGAAGTATGAATAAAAAGAAAATGCCAAAAGTTGTTTAATAGTTTTTATTTTACTGTCTAAAATTTTCAAAAGGATCGGTCTACTTTCTACAGCGTTTTTTCCGTGATGCAATTTGATGTGACATACCCTTTATTTTATGATATAGCAAGAAGGCACATTTTAATTTCGATCGAATGTAAACACCATAAACCGCATTTATTTATTTATAGCCCTAGTCAATTTTGTTCTCAGTGGCTTGAGTTCTGTGGAATAAGAAGTTCAGAAAATATTGAGAATAATATAAGTAGGTATAAGTAATCAATCATTCCATACCAAACCGATATAGTGGTTCTCAGATTTTTGTCGTTACAGCAAAATATTAGACCCATATTTTTTCAATTTTTTTTATTAGGGTGCCCATATCTATTTTAGGGTGGTCTGAAAAATCATTTTTTTCACTTTTTCCCAAAACGAGTTTTTTTACAAAAAAAACTTTTGAACCACTGGAACCGATTTAGATAATCGACGCATCAAATTGGAGTGAGCTAGTCTTTTATTAAAAATATTGAACTTGCAAAAAGATGGATTTTATTTTCCTTATTTTTAACTGTAGTCGTTTTTTATAGTATTCATGACTTTGACTAGAGGGCGCTATTTTTTCAAAGAAGGTTTGAAAGTTAAGAATTAAAAAAACACAAAACTCATGATTCATAACTTTTCAACCATTGAGCCGATTTCAAAAAACGACATTGTTCGGAATAACTGAATGATGGAAACTCTTTATAGAAGCCCTTTTTTAGTGGCAGCTTAAAGCTGTAAATAAATTTTATTTTCATTAATTCTATAATATAGTTCTTTATAAATTCATACAAACTGTAGTTTCCCTTAACAAATTCTATGGCAGACAAATTATTCAATTGATTTGCTGATCGTTTTGCATCAAATCCTGGCGAAATTCAAATTTTAGTTGTAAATCACATTTTACATCCTATAGACCTTACTTTTCTTTATAATTTCTCGTCTTTTCGCCTCTTTAATTTCTGGTTTTATTCTCACTTTCAATATATAACTTTTGCTTTTGAACTTCTAATATCTTATAATTTCACCTTTGTTCTTTTTTCTATTCATTGGTTTATATCTCCTGCTTTATCGACCATCAATCGACCAATCAAAATTAGGACGAGGACTAGGATAGGATTCTAACGAGGGGCATTATCACTACCCTGCGGTTTTGCGTCCAACATATCCCCGACCCGTAATTCTGGTTCAGGTGTATCTTCAGAAGCAGTATTACCTCCTTCAATTTCCAAAACCGCAAGTTTCGCCGTTGGTCTTCGGAACACACCTCTGTTAGTCCTAACAAGTGCCTGACGAACCCTTCCGTCGCATGATGTAATCGGTTCTTCGACGACTGCGCGTATCCAGGCTTTGCGACGATCACCTTCAACGATGTACACTAGATCACCCTTTTTTAGTGGTTTGCATTCTGTGAACCACTTGGAACGTTGGTTGATTGTTGGTACGTATTCCTTGACCCATTTTCTCCACATTTCGTTGGCTAACTGCTGTGAACGCTTATATGCGTCTCGGAGCGATTGTGCAGCATTTGTTGGCGGTACAAATTCGTGAGGCTCGTTCGGTGCATTACCTCGAATGAAATGATTCGGCGAAAGAGATTCAGTAGGAGAAAGTGAAGAAGCATAAATCAGAGGCCGACTGTTGATCATGTCTTCCTCTTCTGCTAGTGTAGTTATAAGTATTTCGTCGCTGAGTCTTCGGCCATCATCCAAAGCAGCCATTACATCCTTCACTGAGCGCACCATGCGCTCCCATACGCAACCCATATGGGGAGCAGATGGTGGATTGAAATGCCATCGCGTTCTTGCATTAGTAAAGTGCTCAGCACACTCAATATCCACTTGCTGGATTTGTTGCAGAAGTTCCTTACTGGCTGCACGTAAATTGGTTCCGTTGTCGGAAAAATATACCGATGCTGGGCCACGACGACATATAAATCGCCGAATTGCCATGATGCAAGACTGTGCACTTAAATCATACGCCACCTCTAGATGGATTGCTCTCACTACGAGGCAAGTAAAAACCACTATCCAGCGTTTCTCTGAACGTCGCCCTATTGTCACTTCGACTGGCCCCAAATAGTCCACACCGACAAATGTGAACGGCCGTTGATTAGGAATAAGTCTCTCGATTGGAAGAGCCGCCATCCTTGGCAATTGCGGATTATTTTTTCTTATTTTGCACCACATGCATGTTTTCTCAACCTTCGACAGGACTGAGTTGATTTTCGGAATTAAAAACCGTTGTCTGATTTCATTCTTAACCGTTCCTCGAAACGCATGACCATATTTCTCATGATATCCGCGGACCAACTTCTCAGTGATAGCGTGATCTTTCGGGAGTATGACCGGAAATCTCATGTCGAATGGCAAGAATTCTGCTCTTTCAACTCGTCCTTCCATGCGAAGTACACCAGCCGTGTCAATGAGTGGCGTTAGCTTGAAAAGCTGGCTCGATTTATCGATACTAACCCACTCATTTGAAGGTCGTTGTTGATTCCTCAGGAATACCTTAATTTCATCTCCACTCTGGGCGCTCTTGAACAATATATTTTCAGCTTCTTGATATTCGTGTTGCCTCAGCGGTACTACCAACGCTGGAACGTCGCAGATTATTATTTTCTCTTGTTGCTTGGTTGCTTTGAAACTTTCGATCGGTTCATTTCGAGATTTTCTTCTGCAATTGGAAATGAACCTTAATACACATGCTACGGTCCGTAATCGAAATTAATTAAATTTTTTTGTAGAATTATTTCGTGGAACAAATGAATCGCCTTCATTTCTGTTTTGACGTTAGCAGACGTTTCACGCTGTTTTGGCCAACTGTCCTGGACCGAATAGAGAAAGTTGGGCCCCCGGAACCACGAACTTCCCGGTGATAAATCAGGAGATCGAGACCACTTCGTTAGCAAATCTGCAATGTTTTGCTTCGTAGGTACCCAGTTCCACTCCGATATTTTTGTACGGCTGAGTATCTCTCCAATTCTAAATCCGACGAATTGTTTGTATTGTCGTTGGTCGGATTTGATCCAAGACAATACTGTCTGCGAATCAGTCCAGTAGAACATTGAATATTTAGAGAATGATTTTGCCGAATTGTCGTCGCCATTCTAGCTCCCAATACTGCGGCTTGCAGTTCCAAGCGTGGGATTGAAAGTTGCTTCAAGGGCGCAACTTTGGAACGCGCCATTATCAGCAAGCACTTAACGATTCCCTCAACTATTATCCTCAAAAAACCTACGCATCCGTAGGCACTCTCTCCGGCATCGGTAAAAACATGTAGTTGGATCGATCCAAAGTCGTTTGAATGAACGTTACCGAAATAACTTCTCGGAATCTTTATTTCGCCTGTGTCCATGATCAGATACATCCACTGGATCCACTTTTCGTAATTTTTTCCGGCTATAGGCTGATCCCATTCACACCCTGTACGCCAGAGATCCTGGATCAACATTTTTCCCAGGACAGTAACTGGTGCCAACAAACCCATCGGATCGAAGAGAGACATTACCGTGCTAAGCACAATGCGTTTCGTAGGACGCTTTACTTCATGGGCATTTGAACTGCAGTGCTCCTTGGAGGGAGCCATAAACGAAAAAACATCATTGATTGGATCCCAAGCGATACCAAGTACTCGTTCGTTTTCGGCCGTTTTATCCAGGTGGAAATGAACCAGGTGTTCAGTTTTGTTCTCACCTAGAGCACGGAGCACTTTCCGTGAATTCGACGTCCAATTTCTAATTTGGAAACCCGCCATGGAATGGATGAAACGAACATCAGATGCGCGCTGCACGGCATCTTCCTCCGTGTCGACACTGTCGTAATAGTCATCGACGTAGTGGCGATCGATGATCGCCATCACTGCGTCTGGGTACTGAGAAACATATTCCTTAGCGTTTTTATTTTTTATAAATTGTGCTGAACAGGGGGAGCTAGTCGACCCAAACGTTGCCACATCCATTATGTAAACATCTGGCATGGTCGTGGTATCGAATCGAAACAAAAATCGCTGCGCTTGTTTATCAGATTCTATGATTCGTATTTGATGGTACATTTCCTTTATGTCACCTCCCACGGCAATTCGACGTTCTCTAAATTTGCTGATAACGGCAGGAAGTGATGTGAGTAAATCAGGACCTTTTAATAGATTCGTATTTAACGACATTCCATCGACTACCGCCGCTGCGTCCCAAACTAAGCGCACCTTACTAGGCTTTTTGGGATTGAGGACCACATTTAGTGGTAAATACCATACTTTGGAAGGGTCTGTATTTTTCAGCTCATCGTTGGAGGCTTTATGACAGTAACCTTTCTTTTGATAGTTCCTGATTTGATCATAAATATTTTGCTGTAATTCAGGGTTTTTTGACAATCTATTCTCTAGCGCCTTCATTCGTTTAAATGCCATAAAGTAGCTATCTGGGAAGGTTGGATTGTCATGCTTCCAGATCAATCCCGTCTCGAAGCGATCTCCTATGCGTTTGGTTGTACGTTCTAAAATTTCTCGGGCTCGAATTATCTCGTCCGACTCCGGTTGCGTTACGCCAGAAATGCCACCTTCATCTAGTTTATATTGTATTTGGAACAAGTCATGTATATCTTGATTACTGATCGCCTGGATAACATGATGATTAATATACGCTTTTGATGATATTCGTTTATCCTCCGGACCATAGATCGTCCAACCGAGTAAAGAACGTACAGCGATTGGCTCGCCTGGCGCTCCTATACGAGATTCAAGAGGCGCGAATAGGTGTAAATTGTCTAGACCTATAAGAACTCTCGGTACATCACTATTGTGATCAACTACAGGAATGCCATGCAAATGCTCGTAGCGCTCAACGATTTCCTGGAAACGTGGACATTGTTGTGGTAATACCAATTCTTTCACCGTCCGAACTGCGCATAGCGAATATTTAACTGTCGAATTCCTGGCAGAAATAGAAAGATTCAGCCTTCTGGAATCGTTTTCATATCGCTTTATATTTGCTGTCCACATGACTATCAGTGGCTCGGGAATACCTTTTGCACTAAGCTGAGCTGCGACAGCACTCTCGGTCAGGGTTGTGGATGCCCCTTCATCCAAAAATGCAACGGAATCAACTGCAGTTTTGCCATAATAAAGTGTGATTGGAATTGTTCGAAAAATTACGGAACGACCTGCGCAAACATGCGTGTTGAACTGAACTCGAGTGACTTGCCCCACTTCGTCTACTCTATGGAGTAATGAATGATGCCCTCCTTTGCAGTTCCTCACATTGCAGCGGACGTTATAAGTGCATTTGCTTTTACCGTGCTCACACAAGCACAATTGGCAAAGCTTGTTAGTTTCAACAATTTTAAACCTTTCCTGCAGATTCAACTTGGCGAAATCGTCACAGAATCTCACCTTATGGTCCGTTCTTTTACAGACAATGCATGGTCGTTTACTTTTATGACTTTGATTATAATCGCTTTTAGTTTCAGAGCTACGTGTGTTGTGAGTATGGACAAACTCTTTCCTTTTTCCTTTGGGATTTCCCCGTTCTATAATAATCTTATCACCAGTTTCAAAATCAGCTACTTCAGATACTTCAGACACTATCTCGCTAATGAAATCTGTAAATATTCTTAGTGGAGCTCCTACTTTGCCACGCTTGAAGCGTACCCAATCTAATTTGTATTCTGAAGGAAGCTTACTAACTAACTCCTGGACTAGCATTGGGTTGTTTAAGTGATCGTGTAAACCTGCCGCTTCAAGATGATCACACAACTGTTTCACGGTGATCCCAAAATAAAGGAATGTTTCCAGTCTGTCTAAACGAGGAGATTGTGTTCTGCGTACTTTCGCTATCAGCGATTTGAGAAGTTTCTCCGGACTGCCGAATAGTTTCCGAAGATCCTCGATCACATCTGGAACCGAATCGGGTAGTAGTAATCTGCTCTGCACTGCTTCTTTCGCCAATCCTTGCAAGCTGTCTTGAAGTCGTTTCAGGTTATCGGTGTTAGTAAAACCACAAGCTGCTGTTGTATATTCATAACAACTGATGAATAGAGGCCACACCTCTGGCTCGCCCCTGAATACGGGTAAATTCTTAGACACGGCCTGTCGCGCAGCTAGCTGTTCCCTGGTCGGACCCCGGCATACAACATCTCGAGGCAACCCCGACCCGTATTGTCTCCTACGGCTCAATACATTTCCGATTACAGCGGCTTCCTGCTCTGTTAATTCTCGTTCACGTATCGCTTCATCCAAATTAACGTCTTCGTATTCCGGGTCCTCTATGAGCTCACGAAGTATTCTCGTGGATGCTGTTGGTGGTACTGACTTCACTTGATTTTGATTTTCTACAGTTTGGTTTCTGTGATTCATATTAAGCGTTGGATCAGACGGTGCTCTAGCAATAGTTTCCGGTTGTTTATCGAACGAATGCTCTTTCAGTAACGAGAGATTGGTTTTTAGTTGTGTGTCGAACGAATGCTGTTTGGGTAATGCAACATTGATTTTCCTTTCCTTTTCCACATTTTCTGCTACTACATCGGATACGTGTAGCTTATTGTGCGCTTTAGGCGCCAGTACCTTGGGATACGCACCGCGAGGATCTTGTGGCTTCTGCTCCATTTGCAGCATCTTCATCGCTCTCGTACTGTAGTGGTAATTTCGTATCTTTGAACTGGTCACGAAGTTGCTGACGTCGCTGCTGGAATTCCTGTTCATCAGCCAAACGCTTTTCCAACATTTCCTTTTCCTGAGCCAACTCTTTTTCCATTAATTCCTTCTGTTGCTGTCGTCTTTTCTCCATAATAATACGCTGCATTTCTAACCTCCTTTCATGTAGAATTCGTTGCTCTTCTATCTCCTTCTCTTGAGCCATTTGTTCTCGTTCCAGTTGACAAATCGATTCTTCTAACGTAAGAGGAATGGACGGACCTTTACTTGTGTCCGATCCAACACTTTTTGGTCCGGTTTTCTTGTACGAACTTTTTTTAGCTGGTGCACGTTTCGTCGATTTCGGCACCGATAGTATCATACTGCATTTAGCACAGTTCCACGAATCATGTTGAACGGCATCAGTCACCGCACAATGATAGTGAGCCCAACTATCACAGGCATCGCATTGGACCATGTCGTCCGTGCTGTCGTTATCTTCGCACAGCATGCAATTGCGGTTGACGCTATTCATTTGCGATGAATGCTCTGCCATTTCGAGGTTAATTCCGATTGTTACAGTTTCTTTAAGTTTGTTCGGAATAACTGAATGATGGAAACTCTTTATAGCAGCCCTTTTTTAGCGGCAGCTTAAAGCTGTAAATAAATTTTATTTTCAATAATTCTATAATATAGTTCTTTATAAATTCATACAAACTGTAGTTTCCCTTAACAAATTCTATGGCAGACAAATTATTCAATTGATTTGTTGATCGTTTTGCATCAAATCCTGGCGAAATTCAAATTTTAGTTGTAAATCACATTTTACATCCTATAGACCTTACTTTTCTTTATAATTTCTCGTCTTTTCGCCTCTTTAATTTCTGGTTTTATTCTCACTTTCAATATATAACTTTTGCTTTTGAACTTCTAATATCTTATAATTTCACCTTTGTTCTTTTTTCTATTCATTGGTTTATATCTCCTGCTTTATCGACCATCAATCGACCAATCAAAATTAGGACGAGGACTAGGATAGGATTCTAACGAGGGGCATTATCACTACCCTGCGGATTTGCGTCCAACAGACATATCAAATGAAATATTATTCTTCTATGAATCAATTTCAATGTGTCATTCAACAAACTCAGAAATTTAGGACTACAGAAAAACTTTAAACATAAAGCTAACGGGCAGGTTTACCTTAAGGAGTGCCTACAGAAGCGCTTACTACCACTATTGAAGCAGCACGAGGGCCCGACCATCTTCTGGCCGGATCTCGCTTCGTGCCACTATTCAAAGGACGTGTTGGAGTGGTACGAAGCCAACGGGGTCACCTTCGTGCCAAAGGAAATGAACCCGCCCAACGCGCCGGAGCTTCGCCCAATAGAGAAATATTGGGCGATTATGAAGCAGGCCCTCCGGAAGAACCTAAAAGTTGTCAAATCGGAGGCGGACTTCAAGAGAAAATGGATTTCTGTTAAAAAAAAACTACAACCTGACGTTGTACAGAACCTTATGGACGGGGTAAAGAGGAAGGTGCGAGCATACGGGCTTGGGCTCGAAGTATGAATAAAAAGAAAATGTCAAAAGTTGTTTAATAGTTTTTATTTTACTGTCTAAAATTTTCAAAAGGATCGGTCTACTGGGCGAATTTCTACAGCGTTTTTTCCGTGATGCAATTTGATGTGACACACCCTTTATAAGATAATTACCAATAGTGAACACAATTATCAATTTTTCTCATCAGTAAAAACATGTTACTTTAATATAGAGAGAACATATTTGAAATGGAAAAGGTAATTTTCTTTTATAAATTTTACTTTCTGAGTGTTTGTTCAACCCAATGAGAATTTTAATTGGACTAACAACACCTAATACTACATGTAGAGCATATGGGAAATCGCTTTATCTAATATTTCTTCACTTTTCCAAATTTTCTCGCCGTATAAACTTGCTTTGGCTGAAAATGAACACAACAAAACAGACAGCTTAAACCAAACGACCCGCTCTCGAGCGGGAACACACCTTGGTTTTTATTTATGAAAATTGAAATGAATCGTTTCATATTTCAAGTCATTTTTCACAACTGCTACCATATACAATTTTACACTTACACTTGTGCTAAATTTTTCACAATACATGATCGGTCATTGATATGAAATTTCACAAAGCAACCAACATTAAAGTTCCGAATTCAAATTTTATTTGCTAGAATTGATCGTATTACTCCCCTTACTTGCAATATAAAAATACCCCCGACTTGCTCATATTTGCAATGCCGATTTCCCCCGGGCACTTTGGTTTAGATATCTCTGTTAGGGAATACATTTCGGTAGGAACAGAAGCTCCCCCTACTTTTATGTATTTGCAATGCCGATTTCTCCAGGCAGCTTGGTTTTGATGTCTCTGTTAGGAAACCGCCGCATGTGTCGCCAATTTCGACCAATCAGAAGTGGATATTTCCGTTAGGATAGGGGTTGAGATTTTTCAATTGATCGATTAATTACCGATTCATGACATATATTATTTTCTTCAATATAAAAAATTGTAATGGAGTACCGAAATCGATTGACGCAACAATTTCATCAATCCGTCATGGAATGACTGAGCAATAAGCGTTTGAAATTGGACAATTTTCACGATGTGCTCGATTTTCGATTTTCAATTTGTACCCCAATATTTTCACGAAAGACTGAGAGCGCCACACGGTGGTGATTCCGGGAACTTTTTGATCAAGGTAGTATTACTCGGTCATCATTTGTTCCGTGCTGGTGGGGTCGCTTCCATGTTTGGCACTAAACGTGGTGGAAATATACCAATGTAAAGTAAGCGATTTGTAGTAAGTCAATTTAAATATGAAGTTAGAAAGTAAAAGATATATTTTGTAGAGTCTAAATGAGTATTTTTTCATGCTAATAAAACAAATTTTTCTCTGCAAATGCCTGCATATTTTCAATGGTACAGATTTTGACAGAAAACAGTAAGGAAGGGTAGCCCTGACCCGACACTCTAATTTGCAATGGCCATTCATGACATAAAATTCTTGGTTTTTGACAACTTTGGTATTGAAATGTGTAGTATAACTCTTTAACCGTGTTTTCTGCAGGTCGATGGGGTTTATTAAAAAAGGGGAAACAGAGGCCAAATCGGTAGTACCTTTTTTCGACACCATTAATGGCCACCAAATGGTGGTAATAAATTGGCACCCATGGTCTTCCATCCATATACACCCTCAATTTATGGATGATAGGTGAACATAACTGACGAGCGGAAAACGAATGGAATATTGTTTTGACTTTCAGTTTTCAGATAATGACTCTGAATGACCAACAATGATCGAACATTCTACGATATGGGTATTGAGAAGGAAGAACAGGGGAACAGCGGAAGTAAAATATCGTATTCTGGAAGCCATTTTGGAAGTGAAGATGGTGGCTTCCGGTTTATTGGAAATGGCACTAAAAGACCGTAAATTAAGTTAGGGGAGTTGAGACAGACAAAGCAATTGTTATAGCGAAACGAGGATAGTGTAACAGCGAGATGGTGGTAGTAAAAAATACAAACGGAGACGGAAACGGAAACTGAAATGAAAACGGAAACGGGACATGTAAATGCAACGGTCAACGGTCATCGCAAACGCTTAACTAAACTACTAAGCTTTAAACGCTAATCGCTGAATGCTCAAAAATCAGCGTTCAGTGTTCGCCGCTCAACACTCACCGACAAACGCTCAACTGTTCACTGCATACCGCTAAACGCTCAACACTAAACCCTAAACGTTCAACATTTACCGCCCGCACCGCTCTATCTTTTCCTTTTTTAAGCATTGAAAACATAAAACGGCACCAAAACGCTAGAATGAAGGGAACAGGAAAAAGGTCTCCATACAACCAAATTGTCAACGTTGTGACACCTTTCATTTGACACTGCCAAAAATTCCTTAGGTAGCACCATTCCAAAATTCCTTAGGTAGCGCCGAGAATCAAGAGGAGGTCGGTTCAGAACGACCTGTCGGATTAGAACTACCATCCCTACAGATGAAAAAGAATTTTACCCCTGTTGGTACAGATGAAAATGTTGCAACACTGTTCGGTAAACGTTACGTGAATTAGCAGATTCACTACAGATATCTTAAACCACCGTTTCGAGCATTTGTCGAAGCGTGGTAACGTAAATCGCTACGGCATGTGGGTTTCCCACAGTTTGGCCAAAAATCATTGCACACAATCTATTGGATGTATAGTTGTGTGCAGCCTCGCCGAGCTTGTGACATATATTATCGGAAGGCGAACTAGGGCTATCTGTAGCAGTCCCACACAATCATGGAAAACACAGGCAGAGTCAATTTAAGAACGCTTGTACGATACAATACAATGGCACTGTAATAGCTTATCGACACTAACACACGAGCACTGTTCAAATTCAAACGATGGACCACAAGAGATATCTGGACGGCTGATTTAATTTTGTCAATTTCACTTGAATTTGCGCGGGAATTCACAAATACTCGAAGCTCACAGCTAACTCTGATTATTAGAATTCAAAATACCACACCACAGCAGGAAGAAATTCACATGGACACATAGATTTTATGAACTTTAGACATAACAGTATTACTTAGTTGAGATTTCTATGGCAAATAACATGCCTTGAATGCATTCTGAGTGGCTAGCTCTAGAATACGCGTGATCACAGTGCAATTCGGAGGAAATTTCTTTGACGGAAAATCCCCCTACCAAAACGGGAATCGAACCCGAACCCCCGGCATGTTAGGTGTGACGCTAACTACTCGGCCACGGGAGCACGTAAGCAAATTCACCTAGCTTTATGTTTAAAGTTTTTCTGTAGTCCTAAATTTCTGAGTTTGTTGAATGACACATTGAAATTGATTCATAGAAGAATAATATTTCATTTGATATGTCGTTTTTTGAAATCGGCTCAATGGTTGAAAAGTTATGAATCATGAGTTTTGTGTTTTTTTAATTCTTAACTTTCAAACCTTCTTTGAAAAAATAGCGCCCTCTAGTCAAAGTCATGAAAACTATAAAAAACGACTACAGTTAAAAATAAGGAAAATAAAATCCATCTTTTTGCAAGTTCAATATTTTTAATAAAAGACTAGCTCACTCCAATTTGATGCGTCGATTATCTAAATCGGTTCCAGTGGTTCAAAAGTTTTTTTGTAAAAAAACTCGTTTTGGGAAAAAGTGGAAAAAAAGATTTTTCAGACCACCCTAAAATAGATATGGGCACCCTAATAAAAAAAATTTAAAAAATATGGGTCTAATATTTTGCTGTAACGACAAAAATCTGAGAACCACTATATCGGTTTGGTATGGAATGATTGATTACTTATACCTACTTATATTATTCTCAATATTTTCTGAACTTCTTATTCCACAGAACTCAAGCCACTGAGAACAAAATTGACTAGGGCTATAAATAAATAAAGGCGGTTTATGGTGTTTACATTCGATCGAAATTAAAATGTGCCTTCTTGCTATATCATAAAATAAAGGGTATGTCACATCAAATTGCATCACGGAAAAAACGCTGTAGAAAGTAGACCGATCCTTTTGAAAATTTTAGACAGTAAAATAAAAACTATTAAACAACTTTTGGCACTTTGTTTTTATTCATACTTCGAGCCCAAGCCCGTATGCTCGCACCTTCCTCTTTACCCCGTCCATAAGGTTCTGTACAACGTCAGGTTGTAGTTTTTTTTTAACAGAAATCCATTTTCTCTTGAAGTCCGCCTCCGATTTGACAACTTTTGGGTTCTTCCGGAGGGCCTGCTTCATAATCGCCCAATATTTCTCTATTGGACGAAGCTCCGGCGCGTTGGGCGGGTTCATTTCCTTTGGCGCGAAGGTGACCCCATTGGCTTCGTACCACTCCAACACGTCCTTTGAATAGTGGCACGAAGCGAGATCCGGCCAGAAGATGGTCGGGCCCACGTGCTGCTTCAATAGTGGTAGGCACTCTGTAGGCACTCCTTAAGGTAAAACTGCCCGTTTACCGTGCCGGTCATCACGAAGGGGGCGCTCCGCTTTCCGCAAGAGCAGATCGCTTGCCACATCATGTACTTTTTGGCAAACTTGGATAGTTTCTGCTTGCGAATCTCCTCCGGAACGCTGAATTTGTCCTCTGCGGAGAAGAACAACAGGCCCGGCAGCTGACGAAAGTCCGCTTTGACGTAGGTTTCGTCGTCCATTACCAGGCAATGCGGTTTGTCAGCATTTCGGTGTATAGCTTCCGGGCTCGCGTCTTCCCCACCATGTTTTGTCTTTCGTCGCGGTTAGGAGCCTTCTGAACCTTGTATGTACGCAGGCCCTCCCGCTGCTTGGTCCGCTGGACGAATGAACTTGACAAATTCAGCTTATTGGCGACATCCCGGACCGAACTTCTCGGATCACGTCTAAACTGCTTAACTACGCGCTTGTGATCTTTTTCACTGACGGAGCATCCATTTTTGCCGTTCTTCACCTTCCGGTCGATGGTTAGGTTCTCGAAGTATCGTTTTAGTACTCTGCTGACCATGGATTGGATGATTCCCAGCATCTTACCGATGTCCCGATGTGATAACTCCGGATTCTCGAAATGAGTGCGCAGGATTAATTCACGACGCTCTTTTTTGTTCGACGACATTTCTCAAAATTTACGAAAAATTGACAGTGAAGCATGGCAAACGTGATCTATACACTCTTATCTGATTATAAGCGAAAGCTGAAGATATAATTCCTAAAAATTAAATTTGATGATGCAATTTGATGTGACACACCCTTTATTACATTGGTGAGTTTTTCACAGAGGGCGGTTGTCATCATATCTCGTTCCACTTCGGTATCTTTCATCTGATACGCACCATCCAACGACTGTTTACCATCCTTCTGTCATCATAACTCGGTAAACACTGGTGGAATGAACAAAAAATACCCAACAACCAAACAAAACAGCCCTTTTCAGAGTCACCAAATCATTATCAAAGAGTTTAACGATGTGATTCTTCAAACATATCCAAAATCAACAGATAGCCTAACGGAATCCTACGTCAACTATGCGGTTGTGTCCTGGACACAACCCTCCTGTGACTTTTGTTTTGTAGGTTAGCACATCTGTCATTGACATTCTATAGGATTTGTAGTGTGATAGTTTTAGATTTCTAAAAGTTACGCTGTATAGAGTAAATCTGCTATTGTGCGTGCCTCAATTTTGTATAATTTGCCAAATTTGCAAAATCAATCGTTATTCGCGAACATTTGTCTAAAAACGAAACGAATAACATTCAGCAACCACCGAATTCACCTGATTTGGCACCCTGCTACTTTTTCCTATTCGAACGGCTCAAGAAACCACGTTTCGCCACCCGAGATGAGCTAATGGAAAAATCAAAGATGAGGCTGATGGCCACACCGCAAATCGAATATAATAAATGTTTCGAGGATTGGCTGGTATAAGTGCGTTGCAGTCGATGGGGAGTACTTTAAAGGGGACAATATCGATATTGATGTATAATCTTGTATTTTCCATTTCCTGAATAAATTCCGGGTACTTTTTAGTCAAGGTGGTATGTGAAGAATGAGACTGGTGGTGTAGGGTGACATCAGCAGACTGATAGTTTGCCTAATGATTATGCTAGTTCCTATTGCGTTTAAGTGGAATCCTCATGATGAAGTGCCCTTTAATTCTGCATGTTTAAATTTCTAAATTTTTCTTCTCAGATTTTTACTGTCTTTGATAATAAATTTTCACTTTGGAAGAACTACAACCATCCACTGATAATTTGCATGTTTCCGTTTGCGCATCTGATAACTTATTTATTCTTAAAATGTGTATCCGATAAAGATACGAGTATAATGATGCTCTCAACTAAACCGAGTGCTTAACTTGATTTTCATAGATACTGAAAAGTCTTTCAAGTTACATATATACGTCATCACATAAGGAAGTGGTGTTTTCTGGTGTTGAAAAGCTGGTTTCCTTCATCATAAACATAAAAACTCAAATATATAATTTAATAGTATATACGCCTTCACTGAAACCTGGCTGAAAGGCTTTCCAAGCAAATCTGCGGTCCGGATTATATGATTTATCGAACCGATCGTTCTCGGGTTACTAGTACTAAAATTACTGTAGGTGGAGTTTTGTTAGCAGTTCGTTCAACATTTACTTATCGTTTAATCCACCCTCCCAATTCTACGGGTGCCGAGCAAGTGCGGGTAGCTGTGACCCTACCAACAAAAAAAAAGTGTTTATTTGTGTGGTATATCTTCCTCCGGACCGACTTCGCGAGTTTGAGTTGGTAAATCAACACATCGATTCGATTTTTTGGTTGTTATCGAAAATTGAGTTAATTGATGAATAATAATTAATGATGAAATATTTGTTGTCGGCGATTTCAACCTGGCTTCAATCAACTGGACCAAGAATGATACAGGATTCTACCACTTTCGCATCAATGGCTCTAGTACAACATCTCTAGTAACATCTTTCCTGGACTGCTATAATACCGCTGATCTTCAGCAATTGAATGGGGTCTCCAATGACAACAACATATTACTCGATCTTTGTTTCGTCAGCCGCGAACTTGCCTCTGATTGCGCGGTTCTTGAGGCACTCGAACCACTAGTCAAACGATGCGGATATCATCTACCGCTGCAAGTAACATTACGTTTCCGTCAGGCTTATTCGTTTCGTAGTACAATAGACAATAGTTTCCTACGATTATCGTAAAGCTGACTTCGAGGAAATGATCGCTTTTTTTGATCATATCATCTGGGACGATGAACTTCGGGATTGTGACGCGAACACAGCCTCATCCGTTTTTTCGATTATTGTTGTTTATGCAATCGATCAGTTCGTACCAAAGAAAATTCCGTCCCCACCTACTGACCCACCTTGGTCAAATCTTCGACTGATGCGACTAAAGTCATATAAACCTGCTGCTTTAAAGAAATTTTGCAAACAGCGTACAGTCGTGTCAAAACGGAATTATAACAACGCCAACAAACAGTATAAGCGACTTAACAATCGGCTTTACCAAGCCCATCAACGTGAACTACAAAACAAGCTTAAAGTGAATTCGAAAAGTTTCTGGAGACACGTGAATGATCAACGGAGTCAGGGTTACCTTCTCCTATGTTCAATGCAGATCAAGAGGCAACGCATACAGTGGGAATTGCTGATGTGTTCCGGTCGCAGTTAATTTTTTTTTATGATGATGATGGCCCACCTCATACCCCTACAAAGGTTTGAGCAGGACGATTTATCTTATAGATAATAATTAAGTTTAAAAATATCAAGAGACCAGTATTATAAAAATACCAAGCGAACTGGATCTGTTGCAGGCATAAATATCTATTAATAGAACAGTAAAAATAGGCACAAACTGCGAAAAAACAAACAATGTTCCTATCCATATTGACATTGACATAGTCATAGTCTCAACTTCAGGCCCAATGTTTTTTCTAAGGCATGTCAAGAAAATTTCCAACCCGGGACTGATTGGGAATTGAACCCAATATCTAAAAGTTTCTACTTAGAACATAAAAGAGATCTGCTACAATCAGAAATAATCGACATAACCATCTGATGAAAGATAGTTTACGACAATTCCGAATGAGCTATCCCAATTCCAGTTTCCACTCCAGACCCTATATAAAAATTTCATTATGTGTCAGTTTTCTGCCAGTGTTCATTATTAACATTCGTCCAGGCCCACCAAACGCGCGCGAGGCTCAAGCTTTCGTAGACAACGCTATTTTTTTTTTATAATAATCTACAATTTTAACAAATTTAACAACAAAAAAACATCATCATCATCAGTACGAACATGGCAGTTTGAGATACCTGTAAATATTTTTTCTAATTTCAATTGATATTAAACATAAATAAATCATTTGACAAAAAAATTACGAAAACCTGTTTACAAAACAGATTTTACGTGGGAAATACACATTCTCTTAAACTCTGCCATTGTTGCCGCACGTTTTATTTCTCTGGGCATCGAATTGAAAAAATGTATTCCTTTGTATAACAACGAGTTCTGCGACCTACTGAATATAAAGTTAGGTGTTCTTGCATCATCCGCGTTTCTAGTATTGTATCTATCAACATCACTTCCTCTTTCAATTCGATCACACAAGTATCGAGGCAGCATACCGTTTAAAATTTTGAAGACGAACACCATTGTCAAGTAATAAATTCTTTGCTTCACAGATAGCCACTGTAGCGCGTCCAACATCAAATTAGAGGAAGTGTATCTACTACATCTTAAAATCAAACGCATAATCTTATTTTGTAAACGCTGCAATCTCGTTAATTGTGTATTGTTTGCAAGGAATAGGATCGACGAGTAAAAGTCTATGTGCGGTGAGATTAATGATTTATACAATTTAATTTTACTGTTCACCGTCAGTTCTTTTTTCAAACGACACAAAACGCCGTATTTCTTGGCAATCTTCTTGATGACATTATTAATGTGAGACTTGAAAGTTAAATTGTCATCAATGATAACTCCTAGGTATTTGATTTCATTCACGCGTTCTAATGTCTCACCATCTATTTATTTCAAAATTTACGTCAATACTGGAGTTTGCTGAAGAAATCAGCATGTATTTTGTTTTGCCAACATTTAATTTCAATTGTTTAAATTTAAGCCACTGAGCCAGAGAATGCAAGTCTTCGTTTATGTGATCCTCGGTTTCTTTTATATCCTTAGCTGCGATGAAGAGGACAGTATCATCCGCGAACAAATTAATATCACAATATCGTAAAACCCGTCGCAGATCATTTATATATAAAATAAACAAAATGGGCCCTAAGACACTTCCCTGCGGCACCCCGAGTGAGTTGCCGATGGGATCGGAAATAGAATCATTAAAACGAGTCTTTTGAGTTCTGTCGCACAAATAGCTTTCGAACCATTTGTACGACATTCCTACAATTCCATTGCGCTCCAATGTTTGTAACAATAAGGGCCTAGAAATTGTTTCAAAAGCGCGTTTAAGATCCAGAAATACCGCAAATATAGTCTCTTTCGCTTCGATATTCTCTTTCCATTTTGCTAACACCAGATTCAGAGCGGTTTCACAAGAGTGTCCCTCTCGATATCCCGACTGTTCCGGTATTAGCAATTTGTTGTTATCTACAAAATGCATCAGCTGGACTTTCACAACAAGTTCTAGTATTTTTTCTAATGTGTGCAACATGTTAATAGGGTGGTACTCTTCGGCTTTATCCGTCCCATTAACTTTGGGGATCAGAATCACAAGGGATACCTTCCAAACCGTTGGCACGTGCCCAGTTCGTAAAGATTAATTAATTAGGTCCAGTAGATCGTGTCCAATGACATGAAAGCAATCTTGTATCACTTTTGCGTTGACATTATCGATATCAGCCGATTTTTGCAATGAAAAACAAATATCTCTTAACTCAGCAAAAGTGATGGGTGAAGAACAATCTAGTCTACAATTGATATTAATCGGCTGTATTATTTCGTCAGGTTCGCTGACCAAGTCAATACTTTGGGTGATCAGCAGAACACTATTGACGAAATAACTGTTGAATTTATCGGCAATAGTTTGGTCTGACTGTTCTTCTGACCCTTCGAAAACTATGGATCGCGGTGTACTATTTTTAGAATTTAATAACTTTTTCAATAATTTCCATAGTTCTTTGCTATTATTTTGATGTTTATCGATTTTCCTCTGTATATATTCACTTCTAGTCCTTTTCAAGACCTGTGAATATATATTCCGCCCGAAGGTGTACCTATTCCAATCATTTTCTAAATTAGTCTTTATAAACTTTTTGTACTTTTTATCTATTTTGCGTTTGAGACGCAGCAGATCAAAAGAGTACCAGCTGTTCGAATTGTTTAATTCAATATATTTTTCAACCACTAATTTATTGGTACACTCTCTCAGAATATCGGTCAGAATAGCTGCTTTATCATTCAGATGTCCCGTCATTGCTTCAAAATCCAGGCTTGTCGAAACAAGCTGAGACATGGCTGCTTTGGAATATCTATTCCAGTTTTTAATTTTTATTCTATTTCCATCACGGTCATCCTGTCCATTCTCAATGTAAACAAAAATTGTCTCATGATCAGTTATTTTGAATTTGGCCTGTGTAGAAGAATGGACAGTAGCAAAATTTGAATACACGTGATCTATTAGAGTTCTACTATATTTAGATATTCTAGTGGCTTCGTTAACATATTGTTTTAAGGTAAAGTAATGTGATAATTGTTTCAATTGATTCGAACTTCGGGCATTAAGCCAGTCAATGTTAAAATCACCAGCAATTATATTTAACTTACTGTAATCCACAATGCTTTCCCACCAGTTTTCCAAAATATCTAGAAAACGCTGGTCACTAGAACTGGGGGAATGATATATAATTCCATAATTTCCCATCTGCATGCCTCTTTCAACTGAAATAGCCAAGAACCAGTTATTTTCAACAGCTTCGTTTAAAACAATGTTGAATTTGACTGATTCTATTGCATAAATTGCAACACCTCCAGTGTGTTTGGAGTGCGACAAGCAAAAAGCAACTTTATAGCCCGGAATTTTGTACTGATCATATGATTCTCCATCGATTATGTGAGTTTCAGAAAGAAAAACCATCTGAGGACGCATGCTCTCTACAAGATATCGCATTTCTGCGTAATTTGTAGAAAGCCCAGCTATATTCAGATAAATTATTGCTAACTTATTCACACATATATATTTTTTTGAATTGCTATTTGGTTTGAAAAATGACGCTTTTTTTCTTCTCCAGCAGTCTCCGATAGACAGGACACTGGGTGCTATAAGTTGGATGATTTTCATCCAAATTCAACTTCTGTTCATTATTAACTTTGATACAATTTATGCATTTCAATTTAGTTGATGAGCACTCAGATGTTTTATGTTTCTCATTACACCTTGAACATGTTTGTTCTTTCTTGCAATCTGTGCTCTTATGCCCAAATTCTCCACATTTAAAACAGCGCAAAACACTAAAGGCCTCAACCACGCTACATTTATCCCACCCGACACTTACTTTACTAGCAGTCATCAGGTTTCTGTAAGTATCATAGTCAACTTCAATTATCGTGTTGTATTTATTATACTTCAAGCGTGGATTTTCATATTCAACAACGACCTTGACATCCTTGATCGAAATGTTTTCATTTTGACTCTTTAAGTAGTCAATGAAAACATCAGAGGAATATCGATCACTCATCCCAATAATTTTTAATTTTTGGAATAAAAGTACTAAACCCTTTTCCAAGATTGCTTTCAATTACACTTTTCACTTGCTCAATATTATCCCCTGCTGCACACTCAACAATAATCGAGCCATCTTTACCGTTCCTGAAATTCTCTATTTTGTGTATTTTAGGATCTAATTTAGTCTTCAACATTTTTCTTGTATCATCATTTTTCTTGTCAGACTCTATTGGCTTTACCTCAATGACTGGACGAGCCTTACGAGCCACGACATTAGCGAAACTTTCAATATTATAATTATTATTTCTAAACATTTTTTCTTTCAAATCATTATTTTTATTCGTTAACATAATTTTCTTGCTCGGAGTGTCCAAATTAGCACTAATTGAGCTCGGACTAACCTGTCGCTTCCTGTTCATCACAGCTAAATTTCTGTCAACATTTATTTTTTCAGAGAATAAGCTTTTCATATTTTCCAACTTTTTGGCAACACTGCTCTCGAAGCATGCCAACTTCTCTTTGAAAAGCTCGTCGAAAGATCTGATAAGCTTATCTCGCTCATTCTCAAACGCGATGTTTATTTGCTGGGTGAAGCTTTCTCGGACATCAAAGAGCGAAAGTGAGATCTTTTCCATCTCCCTTTGCAATCCACCAACGTCTAAAGCATCACCTCGCACGCCACATTTCTGGTCCGACAAACATTCATCACAAATAAACTGAATGTTCGGATTCTCTGTTATCAGTTTCGCTGTTGCTTTTGTAAGCGAAGTACAGCGCCGATGAAATCGAACACCGCATTCACCTACACAAACAACAGGATCATCACTGATCATTACTTTGCCGTCGCACGCCTTGCACTCGCTCATCTCGAGAGTGCCCTGCGCGGCAGCAATGGCAAAAGCAGAGACAACAAAAAAACAATACAACGATACACAACAGTCAGGGAAACACAGCTCGGTGAGAACAAAAATACCCCCTACTTGCATGGATATTTGTAAAAAGGATTCCCACAGGTACATTGATTTTGAAGTCTGTGTTAGGGAAATCGTAAATCGGACCAATCAAGACTTGGCAGTTAGGGCGTTTAGATAACGCTTGACATTTTACAGTTATTCAATTGTTTATCTCATGAAAAATAACATTTTATTAATTGTGATAGACGCGTAGAAATATTTCCTATCAATTGATGCAAACATCTTTCCGATCTGTCAAGAAATGTCCGAGTTATAAGCATTCGGAATCTTTCATTTTTTTCCTGCATGTTTTGTGCTTAGGTTTTCATTTCACCCCCATATACTCCGGTTAGACGTAGTCCCACGTCAAAACGCACAACAATTATCAGCATGCACTCAATAGGTACTTATCCTGATAATATTTAAAATTCGCCGTCGGTGGAACAAATTTGTTCTAATTCCAGCCGTCTATTTCCCACAAAAAACACCTTAAATTCAGCACTATAAAGATACACAAACCACCATGTTCGCTGAAAAAAAAAGATAAAGTTTTTCAGTTATTAAAAGTTAAGCAGTGTTTTCGTCAAGGAACATTTGTCTAGAGAACATATATCAGCTGCCGCTAGTGAGGTTCCTATACATCGTGCCATTAGGTCACATCCGCCAATTTCGGGTGATGACGTACGGAATGCTAGCCTCCGTCTCAAGAATTCTATCTCCGTTGGTCCAGACGGAATACCTTCGCTCGTCATTAAGAACTGCATTGAAGTTTTGTTCTCACCATTAGCATCGGTCTTCAACCTCTCGTTGAATTCTGGAATTTTCCCCGAGATCTAGAAGTTCTCGTTCGTTTTTTCTATGTTCAAAAGGGTGATAAGCAATCGGTTACGAACTATCGCGGTATCGCTGCTTTATGTACAGTCTCTAAACTATTTGAACTGTTGGTGCTGGATTATTTGAAGTACAATTGTTCCAGCTACATTGCTTCCAAGCAACACGGGTGTATGCCGAAGAGATCTACTGCTACAAATCTCATAGAATACACCTCTTCAATCATACGCGAGATGGTAAAGGGACATCAAGTCGACACTATTTACACCGATCTCTCGGCTGTATTTGATAAAATTAATCATGACATTGCAATTGCCAAATTAGAGTTACTTGGCTTCCACGGTTCTCTTGTTAATTGTCTTCGCTTAAACCTTAACGGTCGACATATGGCAGTAAAAATAGGAGATCCTATTTCCGAATCGTTTCCAGTATCTTCTGGCGTGCCTCAGGGTAGTCACCTAGGACCAGTGCTTGGAAATATCTGTATCACATCAATCTTTTCAGCTGAATTTCCGACCACATTCGATCATTATACCATTGCATTCGGGATACCGAAAATGAATCAACACCGAACTTCACAATCACAGCAAGCCTCTCACAGTTGATTCATCCAGTTTTGTTCATTCTCTTTTTCGCTCTGTTCTGCGTTCACGGAATGTGAGCAAAAGAAAATATCCCTGGTTTTGTCATTCATTGATATTAATATACCAGTTCATTCACTATCAGCATCGTTCTCGGAAATTGACGAAACGGAGAAATTCGTCGAGGAAGAGAACGGAGTATAGAATGCTCATAATAGTGACAAGAATTTAAATTGTTCAAGTTTGCAAGGTTTTTTTTTTCTTTCTTTATTAAAGAGATTTTCAGCCAAAGGCTGGTTCATCTCTAAACGAGAGAGTGGAGAGGCCTGAGGGGACTCTCCCAAATAGTGGGTCATTGTACCCCTTATTATGTTACACCCTAAACATGGAGCCATGAGTGGGCTAGACCTATGAATTGGGGACATCAAATTTTCTATATTTTCTATTTTTATATTGGTTTCCGTTCTCGTTGTCCTAGTCCATGCCTGGTCTTTGCCTTGTAGATCCGTTGTTGCTGTTTCCTTTGCGTGTCCTTTCTATTGTTCGCGTCGTCGTGCTTATCCATTGAAACTTGTTTCCGTTCTCGTTGTTCTAGTTCATGTCTCGTCTTCATTTTATTGACCCGTCGTTGCCTTTCCGTTTATCGTGTCTACAAGTGGCATCACAGAGGAGTCTACTGCCGGTCGGGCCATCACCCTCCTCCATTCGCGTGGTGTGTGTTTGGTGGTGTGATTTACGTCCGGTTGTACATGTTGTTATCTTTTAAGTATGCAATCACTGCAGCAATTGTGGATGTGTCATTGCCTAAAACGTCTCTGATATTTCCAGGGACCCCGTGTAGTGTTCTTGACCCATCGTATTGTGGAAAGTGACATAAAACATGTTCTACTGACTGGTGACTGCGGCACAAACCGCATTGAATTCGGAAGCTGTCTCTGTTTCCGCCCATGTTGTAGGCAAAAGCGGCATGCCCGGTTCTGAGTCTGGAAATAATCTGCTGATCGCGGTGTCCCCGGGGATCCTCCCATTTAGAGATTGTCGCTTTAATCTTGCGTAGAAAGGATTCCCGAGTTCCACGTCGACCAGCGTCGTACCATTCTTGAGCCCATCTCTGCTCAATTTGTTTGGACACCCATGTTTTCACGTCATCTGCCGGAACTAGACTTGTGAAGTGTGCCCTTCGTCGACCCGATGCTGCAAGACGATCCGCTTCTTCGTTCCCGGGTATTCCAGAGTGGCCCGGTATCCACATGAATGTGGTATCTGGAGGTGTGTCCATGAGGATTTGTTGAATCCACGGGTGTGTCGGTCTTTCCGAGTCAATCGCTGATATCACACTGGCCGAGTCGGACAGCACCAGGACGGGACTGTCCGATGGATGGGTTGCAGCAATGTACGCTGCGATCGCCTCTGCTGAAAAGACGTTGCAAGCGTCTGGAAGGCGATGACAGGTAGATATGTCTGGACCTGTCACTCCTATCCCGACTCTTTTTGAGGCTTTGGAGCCATCCGAGTAGCGAACAGTGTGTTCCGCGTACCGGGTATTTAAAAGTTCCGCAATATGTTTCCGAACGGCTATGGGGTTAGAACCGGCCTTGTAGTGGTCCTTTATCGTTGTATCCATTTTTAATCGTTTCATATTCCAGCTTCTCGATCCATTCCATTGGATTCCGAATATCGGCGGAAGTTTCTGACCGGTTGTTTCCTGGAGGAGGCGGTTAGCCTCAACAAGGAGAAAACCTTCCCCGTTCGATCCTTCTGTCTTATTTAAAAATCCGATCGCACGGTGACATAATGTTTTCCTTATATAGAACCGGAACGGGAGTATGCCACTCTCAGCGCAAGCTGCGTCTGCGGGGGTAGACGGGAGAAGACCGGAGGTAGTGCGGATGGCGCGATTGTATGTGGGATCGATTTTGTCCAGTAGGGTCTGGATACCCAATACCGTGAGTTCCAATCCATAGGATAGGCGGGAGTTTACTATAGCATTACAGACGTTCATCCTCGTTGTCCGATTAGAGTTCGTGTGTCGACCGGCAAGGCATCTAAGTAAGTTGATACGACTTTGGCAATCATTTTTGACTCTATCGCAGTGCTGGCTGAAAGACAATTTACGGTCTACGGTGACTCCGAGAATCCGGATTGTTTTTCGTCTTGGGATGATTGTTCCTTGGATCCGGATCGGGGTGTTACTAATTCTGTGATTTGTATTACATATGTGGGTAAACTCGCTCTTAGATGGAGATAGTTGGAAGCCCACTGAGGAGGCCCACTTCGCCACCCATGAAATGGCTTGGGCGAGCTTCCGTCTAACAAGCTTGATGGAGGCGCCCATTACCATTAGCATCACGTCGTCCACGTATACGAAAACACGGATGCCCCTTGGTAGGTTCTCGAAAATGCTGTTCATTTTTACCAGGAAAAGTGTCACGGCTAACACGGACCCTTGGGGAACTCCGGTTTCTTCGGCGAATTCTCTCGATTTTTGATTTCCAACTATTACTCGGAAAGAACGATGGCTCAGGAAACCCTTCACGAAGTGAAGCATGTGGCCTGCGATGCCCCATCTGTACAGCTGCTGCAGAACTGCCGGGGTCCAAGCTCGGTTATATGCTTTGGCAATGTCCAGTGCCGCTAGTTCAGTGTGCAGGTTTTCCGTCCTTGCTTCGTTTAGAGCATGGCTCAGGGTGGCCAGATATGTGTTGGTCCCGCAGCCAGATCGGAACGCGTGTTGTCGGAAGTCTAGCAGATGGTTTTCGGATAGGTGTTGAGTCAGTCGTCGGTTCACCATTCTCTCCATGACCTTGGAGGCGCAGCATGTCAGTGATATGGGACGATAGTCCTCTGGCGAGTGTCCGGTTTTGTTTGGTTTTTTAATCGGGACAACCAAGCTGCTGGACCATTCTCGAGGGAAATCGCGCTCAGTCCAGATCCGGTTAAAAACCTCCAGCAATTTCGACTTGCCTGTTGCGGTGAGTTTCTCAAGGAGTTAGTAACCAACATCGTCCGGTCCCGCTGATTTGCCCTTTCCGACGGCCAGCGCCAGGTTAAGTTCGCGGATGTGGAATGGTTGGTTGAGATTCGGGTTTGGGTCTATGTCTGGTATTTTGTATCTCCGTATTGAGTCTGTCTTGACATCGTTTTTTCTTTTGAAGTCTTCAGAGTAGCCATCCAACGCTGATATAGTATGGAAGTGGTTTCCCAGCGCGTTTGCGACTACGAGTGGATCAGTGGTAGTCTCGTTCATCACGGACAGGGTGATGCCTTTGCATTTCCTTTTCCCTGAGAGGGCGTTAACTCGTCGCCATAGCTCAGCCGATGTGCTTTCACTAGACACACCGTCGATGAACTCTCGCCAGCTATTTGTTTTTGCGTTGCGTATCGTTTTCCTGCATTCGTTCCGAGCTGTCCGATAGAGTTCTACCGCCTTCATTTTGTCGGGGTGCCCAACGGGTATTCGTTTTGCCGCCCGTAGAGCCTTCCTCCTTGATTTAACTGCTGCTTTTACATCGGGGGACCACCATCGGGTTGTCCTCCTGCCAGGGACTGAGCTGCTTCTCGGTATGGATGTGAGAGCTGCGTTAAACAGACCTTTCGAGAGTTGATTCATGGTTGTTGGGCCGGGCTCCCGGTTGAGTTGATCCAGGAAACTTTCGACGTTGGTTTGATAGGCTGTCCAATCCGCTTGGTCATACTGCCACCGTGGCCGCCTGGTGAGCACTGAGGGTTTGTCATCAGTCCGAATGATAATCGGGTAGTGATCACTCCCCATCGGGTCAGAGTGTGTTCGCCACAATAGGCGGGGAAGAAGATTTCGGCTAGAAAAGCTTAGGTCTATGGCTGTTTCGATACGACCGTGTACGAAGGTAGGAGACCCGTCATTTAACACTACGAGTTCCACCTCCTCCATGGCTTCTGTGATGGTAACTCCACGCTGGTTGTGGTTGGGACTTCCCCACGTCTCGTGGTGTCCGTTAAAGTCTCCTAGGACGAGGGTTGAACCGGTAATATTGCGCAGTGTGTTAATGAGCTCATTTCGTAGGTTGAGGATTCTCGGATTTGGTAAATATAGTGAAACGATAGTCACCGGAAATGGTTGGTGAACTTTCACTGCAACCGCTGGAAGCTCTGAGTATAGACTCACTTCGGTGAACTGAAACGGTTGACGAATTCCTATTGCGACGGAATGATAAAAATTTGGGTGCACCCCTAGGACCCATCTGTATCGGCTACCTAGGGTTCTGTTAAGTTTGATGGTATCGGCTTTCTGGACTTCCTGGATGGCTAACACAATTGGGCAGTACTTCTGAACCAGAAGTTCAATATCGCAGTAGTTGTTGAAGTAGCCGTTCATGTTCTATTGGATGGCTAGCGTTGAGCCTGTAAGGTGGCTGTTTCTGAGGTTCCGCTGTGGTACTGGGTCAGATGACAACAGTGAGCTTGGCGATTGGACGTTCGAGCTTGTTAGGCGAGTTGCGGACCCCGACAGAGCTCCACCGACAGAAGCAGTCTGATTGAACCCCGCTGTAGGCAGAGGTGAGGGAGCCGCAGAAAGAAGTGTTGATGGTTTTGAAGGTGTTGTGGAATTGCCGGTCTTTGCCTGTCGCGAGTTGTGTTTCCGTTTATCTACTGTAGCGGTCATTCGCTCCGCAATTCTTGCTGAGCGTCGAAGGGGTTTTTTAGACTCTGCTTTCGATGATTCGAGAAAGTCCACCGGGCGCCGGGGGGTGGTCCCTAGTTCCGGTTTGTTTATAACTTCCGCACTAGGGGGGCCTCGGCTACCCAGGACTGTGTTCTTCCTGATGTGTTTCCCGTTGTCCTGCGAGGGATACGGGGGTGTGACCCGCTTGTCCGTCTCGCTTTCATAGGAGCTTCCCTCGCTGTCCTCCGAGGAATACGGGTGTGACACCCGCTTGTCCGTCTCGCTTTCTATGGCTCGCCATATATTGTGGCTTGTCTAACGGGTTGCGGACCCCGACAGAGCTCCACCGATGGAAGCAGTCCAGGGAGACCCCGCTACCGGCAGAGGTGAGGGATCCGCGGAGAAAGTTGAAAGTACTCGTGAAGGTCCAGGAACTGGTGTTGTGTAGTTTCCGATAGTTGCCCTCCATTGGTCGTACTTTTTGGCATCAACTGTTGCGTCTGGTGGCATGGTATTCCACCCTGTAATTCTCACAGATCGTCGGAGGGGTGGTTTGGTTTCTGTGACTTCTGCGCTAGGAGCGCTCCGGCTGACCGGGACTACGTATCTCTTATTTTGTCCCACGTTGTCCTGCGAGGAATACGGGAGTGGGACCCGCTTGTCCGTCTCGCTTCCGATCTGTTTACTGAAGCTTCCCTCGTTGTCCTGCGAAGAATACGGGATTGAGACCCGCTTGTCCGTCTCGCTTTCGATTTGTATATTCATGTTTCCCTCGCTGTCCTGCGAGGAATACGGGAGTAAAACCCGCTTGTCCGTCTCGCTTGTTTCCGTTGGGTGTCGAGGATTGTCTGTCAGTTCCGGTCCTCCAAAGACTTCCGCACTGGCAGGGCCTCGGCTACCCAAGGTTGTGTTGTCAGTGGTGAAATGGGAGTTCGTTTCGTCGGTTTGGGTGTGTGCATTGTCCTCTCTGTGCTCTCTAGTGTGGCTTTTCACTTTGTTACGTGTGAGGACCATTGATGATTGCTCAATTGTGGTCTATTGTCTTTCTATTGACTGGAGAGGACATTCCTACTGCAAGCTACGGCAAAATCTCCATATGTTCCCGTATTTCATCGTCTTCTGGATCATCAGAAGAGACGTTGAAGTCCATGCTGAAATCTCTGACTGATTGAGAGTTTTCTGTCTCTTCGTCAGAGATTTGTATGGCCTGGTCGGCTGTAGGAGATGTGCATTTCTTGTGCTTTTTGGGGGCGGGTTTGTTGAACGATGAATTGTTTTGTGTGGTACCATTATTGCAAGAAGCGAGCTCTGGAGGTCTTTCCGCATTGGAATTTTCGTCGGTCCGACGTCCTTCCTTGCCTTCCTTGCCAAGATCGGGATCGTGATCTGCGGTTGGATGTTATCAGGTTACTAGTGATGTTGCTGGTCGAGGTTTTTTCAATTGAAACTAATTCCTTTTTGGATTCTTTCGTCGTTGGTGTACTGTGTTTTTTCGAGGCAGTTATGATTTTGGGGGTTGAAGTAAGTGTATTGGTGGCATTTAGGACGGCCTCCAACTCAGCAATCCGCGCATCCTTCTCGGCGATTTGTTTGAATTTTGCTTTCATTGCCGTTATGAGGGCATCCATTTTCTTATCGCGTTTCGTAGCTTCCTGTTGGAGGAGTTTAATTTGTTGGTCCTTTTTCATAGTTTCGGAAAGTAATCGTTCAAATTTAGTGTTGAGTTCTGCAAAGCGAGCATCGTTGCTTTCGGTGACTACGGCAGCAGTGGTCTTAGTTCGATGGGACGAGTCGTACATTCTTCTAGCGGCTGGGTAGCCGATACCCTGGTCTACCATGAGGTGCTGAATTTCGAACTCTTTCATATAAACTGGACATTTCCTGCTACTTACCGCGTGTGAGTTGCTTGAGCAGTGTTTACAGTAGGGATTAGCTTTGCATGGGGTCTCTGGAGTAATTGGGTGATTACCGCAGCATATGCCACATACTGGAATTTCGATAGGACAACGCTTTCGAGGGTGACCGTAATCATAGCAACCGTAGCACAACATTGGTGTTGGATAGTATGGCCGGGTTCGAACTCTGATCCAACCAAAATTGATGGTTTGCGGTACCACGGTTCCACTGAGAGTCAGGATCAAAGTGGGTGTAGGTACTACCATGTCGCCTTTTTTTTTTTGGTGATTCTTCGGACGTCTTTAACTCTTTGATCTTGTAGCTCTTTTTTTATCTCTTCCGTATTATAGCTAGTGGTTTCCGGGCAGTAGACGACACATCTACATTGGTTAAGTGTGGGGTGGTCGTTTATTTTTATTTCCGTTCCATCAATAAGTTTGGTCATTGTTTTGATGGTATCGATAAGCTTTTGATTCCGCATTTTTATGATGTAGGAAGCCCCTCTATTTTCGGGCCTCGCGTCAACAATTTTGGTGCGCAAGAATGTCTCTACTGATTTGCGTATCTCGAAAGGTCTTTTAGGGAGTGCTTTTGACACACCCTCCAGTCGCAGTATTTGCAATTCACCGTAATCGCCATTGGAGTCACCATATTCGGGAAAGGTACGTCCCGTATATGACCCTTCAAATTTGTTTGTTGGGCCGGGATCCCCAGGATCCTCATGAGGATGTTGGACGGCTACCGTTGGGTTTTGTTTTTCTGCCGACACTCGATATAAAAGAGCAAAATACTCGCGAAACAAAGTCCGATTATAATTCGAAAGACTTCACTTTTTATTCACTTAATTCTTTCGCAGTTCTAAATTCAAATTTATATCAGTTAGTTGAACTGATGAAAACGCACCTTAAAGGCGCGTGTCAACTGAACTGGCAACACGGGTTTGGATCAGATATATGAATAGTAAATATAAACAAGAGTTATGGCGTATGTTCACTGTGTTTTCTTTCACCCACCGACAATATATTCGGGATAAAATCACTATCCCCCGCGCGTGATAACAGTTTATTTACCGGTTAGGAGATGTAGTTCCAATCCGGTAATACTTTCCCGGTAAGTTTTTAATGAAATAACACGGAAGCATCTGATATTAACCGGAGTAAATCGCACCGATAGAGAACGCGTATTGTCGCAACGAATGCATCCAAGACGAAT
This sequence comes from Toxorhynchites rutilus septentrionalis, assembly GCF_029784135.1. NCBI lineage: Eukaryota > Metazoa > Arthropoda > Insecta > Diptera > Culicidae > Toxorhynchites > Toxorhynchites rutilus. The sequence continues at coordinate 127,190,896 of NC_073745.1, forward strand.
GAAGTTTGCAAGGTTTCCGTCTCAGTTAAAATGCCTTCATTTTACATAGTGAATATGCAATTCCAATTCCACTTGTCAGAAATGCTTCAAAAGACTCCAATTCCGATGTAAAAAAAAATACCGTCTTGACTCAAATTTCAAACATTTGATTTTTGACTCAAATTCCGAACACACAAACTTAAAATGGTGGTCTCCAAGACACGACTGCAATGGGAATATTTCGAGCTTCTCTTTGCGAACGGATCAAACTGTGCTATAAGATTAGCGGATGAAATTGCCAACATCCAGCTTTGGCTGACATGGCTGCATTCGCTACTCGGATCGATTGTGCAGAATGCCTCCTCTTCATCCAAGCCTATGCAATCCGTAGCTGTGAGTGTGCATGCAGATCTTGCTCTTTTGTTGGCATTTCCGCTTGCGCCACCGATTTGCTTTGCCCTTTCGGAGTAATTTCAAAAATAACCGAATAAGCAAGACACTGACTCAATGAGAAAATCACACACACATCGGGATATTGAAAATGAACAGTCACAAAATTCCTGAAAATTCAATGGCAATGAATAAATGTGAATGAATTCTCGTGACTCGAGCTTTAAGGAAAGCTTAGCTAGCACAGAATGAATATGAATGAACACAGTTGTAAATGCGTTTGCCGTCGAAGGAATGACAGCAGCATCGACAAGCAAAATAAACGTGTTACACTGATAAAAATATATTTTCAATATTACTTAACAAGCTCAATATTTTCAAGCCCTGCCTAGGACCCTTCATCTTTTTATTCTATTTGAACGACGTTCATTTTTCTATTCGTTGCATAAGCTGTCTTACGCCGACGATTTCAAATAGTATTCTGTTATAAAGGACCGAGGTGACGCTTTATTTCTTGAGCAGCAGTTATACGTTTTCGCTGATTGGTGTCACAAGAACAGAATGGTGCTGAACGCCTCAAAATGTGCAGGTATCACGTTCTGCAGGAAAAAATCGCCAATCTGTTTCGCATATTGCCTGACGGATCATATTTTTTTTTCCAAAATATATATTTTTATCAAGGCTCATATGGCGTTAGCCTCACGGGGCCGGGAGTTCAATACTTATTATCTATGTTAGTAATATGTAACCGATTACTCGCGGTTGGCTCGAGGTTAGTATTACAAGTGTTTTCGTAATTCGGATGTTGCTGTCTCCAATGCTCTGTACGTGTGCCCGACTCGGGATACTTCCTATTGGGATGCAGCTGACCCTTGATCAGCAACGCCCCCCTAGTCTGTACCTCATATCTAGCGTGGTGCGTCTTTCTCGACTCGAGGAATCCAGGATAGAATGGTCACTAACCGGCGCAATCATCAGTTCATGTAGAGTTGTCATGAGCGGTACAACCTTTGGCTCTTGTTGAATCATCAGTGGACTGCACAACCTTTGGCCCGTGTATCTGTAAAGAGTGTGTGTATGTATTGCCGCGACTAAGTAAAAGTTTATCGATCGGATAGGAGGGATATAAAACGGGGACACAACGAAGGAAACATCATTAAACGTTGACATCGGCGTTCCTGAGGAACAGGTATAGATGAAGCAGAAGATCAGGATCACGGCTACCTAAGATATCCCGGACGGGGATCTCCGATTGTCTGCCTTGTGCTCTCAGTGCTCTAGAGAGCTGAGAGCGAGCAGCATGGAACCGGATACACGACCAGACAACATGCTCGATGTCGTGGTAGCCATCGCCACAATCACAAAGATTGTTTGCTGCGAGTGATTGGACATAAGCCGAGATATCACGCGAATGAAATCACGACCTACATTCAATCCCTTGAACCATGCACTCGTCGAGATCTTAGGGATAATCGTGTGTAACCAACGACCGAACTCATCTCCACTCCACATGCGCTGCCAACTTACGAGCGTGTCCTGACGAGGAATGTGGAAAAATTCATTATAAGCAATTTGCCTTTCAAAAAGTGTGCCTTCTAAAGCGCCCACCTTAGCTAGCGAGTCCGCTTTCTCATTCCCCGGAATCGAGCAATGAGAGGGAACCCATGCTAAGGTAATCTTGAATAATTTTTCGACCAAAACACTCAATAGTTGTCTTATTCTTGTTAGGAAATAAGATGAGCGTTTATCAACTTTCATTGAGCGGATTGCCTCTATTGAGCTGAGACTGTCTGAAAAAATAAATTATAAATAATATGACGGATCATATTATCAATAATGAGTCAAACATCAAAGACTTGGGTGTCATACTTGATTCGAAATTAACCTTTAAGGATCAGGTTGATTACGTTTCCGCCAAGTCAACTCGGTTTCATATATCGGTTCGCCAAAGAATTCAGGCATGTTTCTTGTTCGAAAGCTCTCTACTCATCTTCGGTTCGTTCAACACTGGAGTACTGCTCGATAGTATGGGCTCCTTTTTACGGTAACGGTGTGCATCGAATCCATCCAACGGAAATTCGTAGGGTTTGCTCTTCGTTGGTTACCTTGAAAGAATCGGTTCAATCTTCCAGATTATAAATGCCGATGCATTTTAATGGACCTACAGTTACTAAGCGTTCGCCGCGACGTTTCGAAATCTATATTCATCGTTGATCTGTTGCGGTCTGATATTGATTGTGGTGCATTATTGCAACAACTGAACATCAACATCAGACGCGTGAATCTACGTTCTTACTATTTTTTAAACGTCCCAGTCTTTCGTACGAACTAAGTGCGATTCACATACAACATCCACGTCACGTTCACGTCCCGTCACGTTCCGTTACGTCAGTTATTCTACCATGCAATTCATATGAAAACATTCACATACACCGGCAACGTAACGACCCGTCAGCATACGTTCAACGAAAACGACCGGCAGGATTTGTAGAAAAGAATAATTGACGGAGACGGACGGCTCGTTGGGTTTTTGTCTGGGCTTTGTGTCTCGGCTTTTGTTCTGATTTTGGCTGCATTTTTTATGCCAACATATCTCCCAGTTTCAAATTTCTCAGTCAAAATCAATTCACGACTAGCTGAGAAAAACAGTCTATATATTAATATTTTTAAAAAAGGGTCGGGACTACAGGTTTTAGGCATTTAAATAATATAGTTCAATGATTTACACTGAATTTTTCTAAATTTAGGACTGATTCTAGGCATGCTGATTTGAAAGAGGGCATTGCAATTCAAAATTTTTGTAGATGGCGACACCATGAATAACATTGAATAAATCATTGGTTTGACATTTGACGTGACGGTGCTGGTGCAAGCATTGACTGCATGTGTGAATTGGTGGAGACGTTGACGGAACGTAGACGTTCTTTTCCGTAACGTTCTATGTGAATCGCACACTACGGTGCAAATGAGCCGATAACCGGCATGTGCAAAGCGTTCAATAAGTGTTACAATTGTTTCGATTTCAATGTGTCCCGTGTTAGGCTTAAGAATTTGTTTTACGATATTCTTCTTATTAATTGATTGTTTTTTATCCAGACCTTTTTTAATGTGTTCGCGTTTAGTTTAAGATTAGGTTGAGGTGAATGTATCTGTAGGATTTTGTGTAGTCTGTTGATACGTAAAAGATGAGGTTTTGCGCCCACTTTATGAGCTTTTCCCTCCAATAAATAATTATTTTTTTTTATTAAATCGGTTATTTTTACAGGCTCAGTTACATAAGGAGCCAAACTCCTATCTGTATAGTTACAAGTATATATAAACATTTTTCATTAATTCTAATGTTAATGAAGTAGAGAACCGATTACTTGCGGTTTGCTCGAGTTTTAAAGGGTGACATTTTTTTCAGGAAAAGGATGGGATATAAGGATATGTTGGATGTTCACACTCACATTCGCACTCACATTCATCATACTCAATTCTTAAGCCTACCTTATATCTAATATGAATTTACATTTCACCTTATTCTATTGTTAGTAAGAAGGGATTTGATTTCTCGTGAAGGAAAAGGAAAAGAAGAATATAAGGATATAAGGACAATCACACACGAAGATCGATAGCTTTTAGGAAGACATATATTTGGGACATGTAATCAAAGTCTAACCGAGCCAACACATCTCTCACCGGCACATTCCGGCTGCATTCCTCTAGCCCGAAGAGAGTTTTCTAAATTCGATCTGGCAACAAGATACTCCTCGCACGACCAAACAACGTGTTCGATGTCGTGGTAACCTTGGCCACAAGCACAGATATTGCCATCGGCAAGATTAAAACGAAAGAGTAGCGCGTCTAACGAACAGTGATTGGACATGAGTCGAGAGAAGGTGCGAATAAAGTCCCGACTTAAGTCCAGACTTTTGAACCATGGTTTGAGGCTAACCTTAGGGATTATCGAGTGAAACCACCGGCCCAATTCATCTTCGTTCCATTTGCGTTGCCAGATAGCGATGGTATTTTTACGGACTAAAGAATAAAATTCATTGAAAGCGATTTGACGCTGATAAATATCGCCTTCAATTGCACCTACCTTTGCCAATGAGTCAGCCCTCTCGTTACCCGGAATTGAGCAATGTGAAGGGACCCAGACAAAGGTAATGACATAACAGCGTCTGGTTAAAGCACTCAAATTTTATCGTATTCTCTCAAGGAAGTACGGCGAGCTTCGACAGAGCTAAGACTATCCGTTACAATGTAATAGTGTTCAACAGGTCGTGAGGCGACGCTCTCCAGCGCCCAATGTATTGCTGCCAATTCAGCAATATACACTGAGCAAGGATTCTGAAGACTGTGGGAGGTGCTAAAAATTTCGTTGAACACTCCAAATCCTGTGGACTTATTCATAGAGGACCCATCAGTAAAGTACATATTATCACAATTGACACGCCCATAATTTGCATTGAAGATCGTAGGAACGATCCTCGATCGATGATAATCTGGAATTCCATGAATTTTCTCCTTCATGAACAGATCAAAATGTACAGAGGAATTGATGTAGTCAGGAAAACAAACACGGTTGGGAATATACGAAGAAGGATCAACCTGCATGGAGATGAATTCATGATATGAACTCATGAATCCAGAGCGAAAATTTAGCTCGATCAGCTGCTCAAAATTTCCGATCACCAATGGGTTCATAATCTTACACCGGATGAGGAACCGAAGAGATAATAAATTGAAGCGATCTTTTAGTGGGAGTACGCCTGCCAAAATCTCGAGACTCTTGGTATGCGTTGAAGGGCATACATCCTAACGCAATACGGAGACAAAGATACTGAATTCGCTCGAGTTTAATGAGGTGTGTTTTGGCAGCTGATTGAAAACAGAAACTGCCATACTCCATCACTGAGCGAATAGTTGTTCGATACAACATTATAAGATCTTCGGGATGGGCTCCCCACCAGGTGCCGGTAATTGTACGGAGAAAGTTTATTCTTTGTTGGCATTTCTTACTCAGATACCTAATATGGGCCCCCAAGTACATTTGGAGTCGAACCATACCCCAAGATACTTGAATGACATAGCATGAGTGATCGGTTTACCCTAAAGTTGAAGCTTTGGTTTTGCTGTTCTATGCTTCTTAGAAAAAACCACCATCTCTGTTTTCTCCGTGGAGAATTCGATCCCTAGCCCAATGGCCCAGGTTGAAATCCAATAAATATATAAAAATAAATAAATAAATAAATAGTTTTCAAATATAAAACTCTGAGATAGTGAAAAAAATAATATGAAATATAAAGTTGTAGATTCTGTGCAATTCCTGAATATTTTAATAACAACTTCCACAATCAGCATTGACAAAAAACAATGTCTGAAGTGAACAAAAGTAAATTTTGAGTTTATATCAATCGTAAGGAAGAAAGAAGATCAAATCCGTTAGTAGTGATTTCAAATGTTGTACGACAGAGATAATTCCACACACAATCCATCGTGCTATGAGAGATGTTGATCTCTCTTAGAAACTAGTCACAAAGTGCTCACACAAAAGCAAAGGACTCCACTTCGATTGTGGCTCCCGTTAGGATAACACGATCTAGTCTCCTATAAATTATCCTTGTGTGAGGAATTGACCTTATCCAACAAACTAGCTTGCCGTAGCCGTAGCTTGAGACGTGGCAAAAGTTAATGACAGGCATTTATCTATTGAAAGACAAGCGCCAAGCAGTAAAAGTTTTGCCATTTTGTTCGAAAAAAAAACCTTCGCTCCTTCCCAGGTTGCAGCCGCAAGACGAACCCAAGCCAAAGACAAGCTAATTGAGGTAATTTATTTCGAGAAATTACTGCGCTTAAGGTGCGTGCTTTGGGTTCCAAGCCTCCTACACCACCGATAATCCGCACTATTAATTACAGGCTGATTGGTGGTTCGTTATTTGTGATAGGGATTATTTCGACCCAATTATTTGCTGGAAAGCACATCCGACCAGGTATGAAACCCATATGTATTAATTGAAACGATTTTAAGTGTGTATAGATTGCATAGAGTCGATGCCAGATTTAATATAATTTAGTTTGAGTGTTTATTTATCAAATTTGGCACTTTTTTACTGAATTCAATATTGATTCGTGTCTTTAGAGTTAAGTCACATTCTAGATTGCTGTAAAAAGATTACCAACGCCAATTGTATCACATCATTATGAAAATTTTGCATTTCCTAGGTTACGGGTAATTCCACTTTCTATTTGGTTTGTCATTTAACCAGCCAGGAAGCAAGGCGGTGCCATGATTTGTTCATGTAAACGGATAAATGAGTCATACCGATGTTTAATCATACTGAATTGTTAATACGGTTAGAATACGTAGCATAACAGACAAATAAGCCCATGCAGTAATGTTCGGGATCCAATTATTCACTAACCACAGTTCCACCTTTCCATCCTGGAACCGGGGCGATGATGCCAATTAAATTGTTGAGCCGCCACCGAGGCTGGCCGATTCGTCGCCAGTTAGGGGGCATTCCATGCTCGGTCATTGTGGCATGATTTAGTTTTCACGGCGGTAAGAAAAAAAAAGTTGTACTAGTCGGGTGCATTCGCGCTGCCTGCTGCAAAAGCTAACACAACCGCTGGTGGCCATTACCTCTAATGGATGCGAATTTGAGGGGGCCATAATCAAATGAGCGAAAATGCAGGAAAATGCAGCGTTCCGGGGCTAATACCTGGGCAATTAGCGAAATTAAAATTTGAAAAGTTTGGTCGTGTCTCCCTGGTTTTCAGTTCAAATTTATAGCATGTCGACGCGCGTGTTATTCCGCAGTCATGGAATGACCCCGATGAAAGTTGTAGCGTTTATGGCGTCACTCAAAATTGGTTTTCTTATTAGCGGAGAATCGGAAATTTGTGAATTCATCGATGTGGCGACAGTCGATTCGGGGAAGTTCGAGGGAAATTTTGTTCTAATGTGATTGCACATGCGAAATAGTTTAAAAATTATTTGATTTGTAGTTGTCATTCGTGCTGCTATAACATCATAAAGGATGACTACGGAATCGCTATTGATAATATTGCCATACGCCATACAAATGAAATACAAATTTTTGCATATCCCGAGAACTAATCAAGCAAAGGAGTAAGCGCAAAATTCGAGGGAGGAGTCGTTCGATTTGAGATGCCATCATATATTTTCTGTATCAAATATGTATTCAAAGTAAGGGAGAAACATGTTACTTGCAAGTGATTGCAAGTCTTTGGTTGAAATACTAGGAAATTTATAGTAAAAGGAATTTGTAAAGGGTCAATCAGAAGATCAATCAATGAACAGTTCAGCGATTGGACCCATGAACGATCGCTCATCAACAAAACGTAAATGTTTGAAAGTATTGATAACAAAAATTCCATTTTGGGCGGAACGAAGTTTGCCGGGTCAGCTAGTCGACTTTATAAAATTGAAGTCAATAAGCTAATTCTTTTTTGAAAAAAATATTACACTTGCGAAAAAATTGGATCATAGTCGCATAGATCTAATCTAGTTGCATAGTAGTATTGAACGAACACTGAAAACAAGGAAAAAAGGTGAAAAAATTGACTTTTTAACCATTGGTTAACTTTGAAAATTCATTGCTTAAAAACTAAAATAAATCACATCTTTGATTTCAGCTTTTCATCAGCTTTTAAGAAAAAATATAAAAAAATATAGCGCTCTCTAGTCCAAAGTCATGAAAACGACAAAAAACAAATACAGACCGGATTCGGTAATATACAGACTCGATTATATATGATTCGATTATATACAGTTTGAAATTTTTTTTTACATTTCAAATATAACTTATTTCAAGCAAAAAAGTAGCCTTTCAACGTTGAAGTGAAATTCAAGTGGATAATACAAGTACAGTGAACAATGGTCCAGGAGATGCATTTAAGTGGAAATTAGCATTTAGAGCTCGACAGTTATTCTCTAGACAAAATCTGTCTTAGACAAAGTTGTTACATATGATAGAACACACATTTTTTTCAAAAATAGAGTGACCAAACTTGTCGATGAAATATAAAATATAACATTCTTATCTTTATAGATAGAGGTAAACATAGTTCGACAATGTTGTAGTCCCAGTTATTTGAGACACCTTTGTAGAACAAAGTTTTTTTTCTATCTCTTGAAATAATCGAAATAATTTTCTAAGTTACATTAGGGTCACCATGAAAAAAACCGTTTTCTTTCTCTAACTTTTATAATTCAATTTTATAATTGCAAACTGTCTTTGAAAGACTTTTAGAGCTTACTAATATTAACATTTTGTGATGCAGAACAACTTGTCAATATCTCTACTTCACTCAATGTTATTGATATTTATTCCCAAAAATACGCTCTCTTCAATTGTTTGTCATTCTTTCTGGGGCAAACGTAAACAAATTTTATTGGCATTTGGCATTTGGCATTTGAAAGAGCATATTTTACTCTACATGATGTGTGATTTCCAAAATTAAGTTATTTTTTGTGTTTGAGTAAATTTAAATTGAAAGATATATATATAACTATATATAGACTATGAAGACTATATAACTCCCAAGATAAGCGCGCCAGAGATATTTATTGCCGGATATCAGCAAGGTGTTTCCCACTTAACCATTTTCGTGGGAAGCATGTTTTGATAAGACCCAAGGCAAGAGCGCTGTATGAGCCACTCGAGAGGTGATAAAAATTGTTTTGTTTAAGACTCGCCCTTTATCACAAATGGAATGAACGCGAATTGCAGAGAAGGAATAGGCAAAGAAACAAAATACTCATTTAGGAACCTACGCGGGTGGCGTGGATATAAGAACAGAAAATATATATAGGGATTCCTTTGCTGGCAATCAGTAAATAATCAAGTTAAACATCAGGATCAAGGCAGCCGAGTCCAGCCAGCCGAACCCAACCAGCCGAGTCCAACATCCGCAACGCCAGATCTGCTATCAGGAGTTCCAAAACACAGGGAAGAATAACAGAGCAAATTTCAAACCGAAAAGCAGACCACTTACTTCATTCGGACGGATCATTCTGGAGCCATCGTATTCTGAAGGGTTAGTGGCTGCCCTAGTCGGGTTTTGCTGGAGTCTAGGGGCTTAGCCTATAAAAGAGCCCTTAAGGCAAGATTTCGAAAAGCAATGAAAATCAATGGAAATAAGTTTCTGTTATAATTATCTGTTATAAAAATTACTTTATTGTGAAAGATTTTCATAAACAAATTTAAATAAAATTACACTGAAAAAAAATGATTTTGAAAATTTAAATTCATTTTTCTCAAAAACCAGTCTTTAATAATTCTCAAAAAAATATATTAATAGCCCTTGCAATTTTCCCCAATTTTCTAAATTACCCATATATTGGAAAAAGCTACAGAGAAAGAGTTAAAAATGCCATATAGTGCCATACAGTGATTATAAAAGAACGAAAGTTGACGTCTTCGACAAAAACATCATATTTGAATAAATCGAATACACTAGATCGCTATCTCGGCTTGAAACAAAATTAGGATCAGTTGTTATTGTTTCAAAGAAAACATGAAAAAGTTTTTGTTTGAAAAACTTTTCCTTGTAAAAGTGCCCATCTTCAGATGTATGGGTGACTTGTAGGAAATTGTACGAGCCATTCATATAATCTTTTTGAGAACGTTTGTCTTTACACTCACAACGATTCACTGCAATCTGAGATGTTACTGCCAATGACCAGTCGAGTTGGCATGAAATCCGCCACATACCACTGGAAAAAAAACCAGTTGAGATTTCGCTACTTTTATACACGTCGAAATTTTCTTAGTATACCAATTGTTGAACTTTTTTATAAATAACTTATTGACTTACTGAGAGGGTGCTTCAAACTCCGAGACGAGACGAGGATCTTCAAAAACATTTAGGCTAGTGAATACGACGACGAAAGTATTTTAAATAAATTTCGACAACGTTTTCCAAACATTCAACTGGGCGATATCAACTCGATCAAGCGATGTCGGGTTTCAAACAATAGTGTTATCTTAAATGCGAATTGCAAAATTGAACCTTTTTTCTCAAGTAAAAATCATTGAAAAAACAAAACACGATCAATAATAGCAGTTGAAAGTATTAAACCATTTGGCAACAGCTGAATTATAATCAAACCTCATACAATGAAATATTCGCTTGTATCCAAACAAGACTCAAACGTTGAGCCACACTTGTATTCCCGTTTTCTGCCCTCGATTGACATGAATTGGACAAAACATCATTCAATTTCTTCATAACTTTGGATGTAGTTATCGCATTATCGCAATTGCTGGCCTCTCGGTCCCGAAATACATCAATTTCAGGAAGGGCGAAACAATCAACCCGTACCGAGCAGAAAATCAGCCGCATTGCAACAGCACCCAATCAACGTCAAACGCAAATTCCACTCCGCTAGCACTTGTGGAATCGAATTCAGCACCTGGAGAAGGCTCTCCTCTTCTGGACTCAATGCGACCTCCTATAATAAGAATTACGGAGCAATCTGCTGCCGGCGACAGACGCTTTTTGAAGGCACGCCTACGGGACTCGAAAATAATGGACACAGTGAGGACGTATCTGTCCTTCCTCCACGACCAAACAACGGCTGTTTGTATTCGTGGAATTACAAGAACTAGTGCATCAGTAATGCTCGCAGCTGAAGGTCTACCAACAGATACAAACCTTTTGCGTGAAATTTTCCTGGAAGTACACGAAGAGCTGGGAGTTTCACGCATTGACGCCTTGGCAGACCTCACATCACACCGAGCATTCCTGTCCAGTGAACACACGCAACGGCTACAACATGCTAGAGAAGCATCTACAAAGTTCTACAGTCCGCTAAATTTTCAACGACGTTGACGCGCCCCTTAGAGGGAAATAGTAGTCGAAAAAATCAAAACAGTAAAGTAAGTAGAATTAGTTTTTCAAAAACTTCTCCGCCTTCTCAACAGAATGTGACTGAAATTTTGATATACTGTCAAAACTTCAATCGCATGAAAAGCCCAGCAAAAAAGAAGGAAATTCATCAAAATCTTTTACCCGCTTCTTTCAATGTAATTCTTGCAACTGAAACTAGCTGGGACGAAAGCGTAAGAAGCGAAGAAGTTTTTGGAAATAATTTTAACGTATTCCGGCACGACCGCAACTTATCGTTATCTCAGAAGAAGTCTGGAGGAGGGGTCCTCATTGCCATTAATGCAAATTTCACTTCTGAGGAACTTATAACCGAAAAACATAAAGAATTTGAGCATGTATGGGCAAAATTATCTATAGCTGGCGAAGTACACATATTTGCTTCTGTGTATTTCCCACCCGAACATGCAAATAAAAAGTCGTATGAATTATTTTTTCAGACGGCAAATCGAATTGCAGAAACACTAGAACCAGAAGTGAAATTGCATATCTATGGCGACTTCATCAAAATAAAGTAGACTTCATTCCCGATAATGATAATGAATGCATTCTACTCCCAGTCGTCGGGGAAAATGAAACCCTACAATATATATTTGACGAAATTACACATCTCGGTCTTAACCAAATAAATCATGTAAAAAATTTCCAAAAATATTATCTAGACCTATTATTTACTAACATCACCGACGACTTTTGTGTGAATGAGTCCATGACTCCTCTTTGGAAAAATGAAAAAATTCACACAGCAATTGAATACTCAATCTTTATACATAATAGACAATTGCCCATCGACTGGGAGTATGAAGAAGTACCGGAATATAACAAGACGAACTTTGAAGCAATCAAATGTAGCCTACAAGCCATAGAATGGCAAACTTTATTAAACAGCGAACGAGATGTCAACTTATCCGTACATATTCTTCACGAAATTCTGAATAACATAATATCAGAATTTGTGCCGAAGAAAAGAAGACGAAGAAATTCAACCAGCAAATATCCTATTTGGTTTAACGTTCAAATAAGAAATCTAAAGAATAAAAAACAAAAAGCACATAAAAAATACAAAATAGACAAAAGTCATCAAAATTTGCTTGAATATCAAAATATTTCCCAAGAATTAAATTTTGCAATTAAAAGTGCACACGAAGAGTACAATAGAAAGGTCGAAACTGAAGTCAAATCATGCCCGAAGAAATTCTTTAATTACGTAAAGTCTAAGCTCAAAAGCAATAACTTCCCATCGCAGATGCATCTCGATGAGGATGTGAGGAATTCTTCGAACGAAATTTGTAATCTCTTTGCAAATTTCTTTCAGGAAGTATATACCACATTTTCCGAAGAAAATCGCGATCGGAACTACTTTTCATTTTTACCGGATTATCCAAATGACATATCGGTGAACTATCTTTCACAACAGGAAATATGCCATGCACTAAAAAAATTAGACGGAACAAAAGGACCAGGACCTGACGGAATAGCACCTATATTCCTAAAGAACCTGGCTGAGGAACTCACCCTTCCCTTACATTGCATTTTCAATATGTCACTACAAACTGGAATATTCCCAGAAAAATGGAAACAATCTTTTTTGGTACCTATCTTTAAATCAGGCGCTAAATCTGACGTACGTAATTATCGTGGAATTGCCATTATCTCTTGCATTCCTAAACTATTCGAAGCAATAGTCAACGAAAAAGTCTTCCAACAAGTAAAGAATAGAATTACGTGTATGCAACATGGCTTCTTCAAAGGCCGTTCAACTGCAACTAATCTGTTGGCTTTTGTGACTTTTATTTTGAATGCAATGGAAAATGGCAAACACGTAGAAACTCTTTACACTGACTTCAGTAAAGCATTTGACCGCATCGACATTCCATTACTACTCTTCAAATTGCAGAAAATAGGAATGGAACAAAGACTCTTAAACTGGCTCAATTCTTATCTAACAAACCGTGAACAAATTGTTCATTTTCAAAATTCTCTTTCAAATCCAGTAAAAGTCACATCGGGAGTCCCACAAGGCTCTCATCTTGGTCCTCTTCTTTTCATTCTGTACGTTAATGACATCTCCTTCGTTCTCAAGCGTATCAATGTACTTGTGTATGCCGACGACATGAAGCTTTTCGCGGAAATTGGAAATGAAAACGACATCGAAGCATTTCGAAACGAAATACATGTATTCCATACTTGGTGTGATAAAAATCTACTAACACTGAATGTGAAAAAGTGCAACTCTATAACATTTAGCAGAAAAAAACATGTACCAAATATTGTAATATGTCTTGGAAATCAAAATGTAGAAATATGTGAAATAGTTAGAGATCTAGGCGTCGTCCTGGACTGTAAACTCACATTCATAGAACACTACAACTCTGTAATAAATAAGGCGAATAGTGTGTTAAGTTTTGTCAAACGCTTCTCACATAACTTCCAGGACCCATACACAATAAAGCTTTTATATATTACATATGTAAGGCCTATTCTGGAATACTGTAACATCGTGTGGAACCCGTATATGGTCGTACATGAAGAACGCATTGAGTCAGTCCAGAAACAGTTTCTTCTATTTGCACTTCGTAAACTCAACTGGACCTCATTTCCACTTCCTTCATATGAAGCACGTTGCATGCTCATAAACATCCAAACACTAAAAGAACGCCGTGAATTTGCAATGCTTTCTTTCGTTAATGACCTAATTTCGCAACGAGTACAGTCAGCTGAATTACTAGAAAAACTAAATTTCTATGTACCTGGGCGTCAACTAAGAACGCGAAATTTGTTTCTAACCAAAACATCCAGAACAAATTATGCAAATAACGCCCCTATCAATCGCATGATGCGTATATACAATCAGCACTGCGAAATAATTGACACAACAATGAATAAAAAACAGCTAAAAAGAAACATGTACCGCAAAAACAATATTTAACCTAAGAAAACATTGTAACATTAGTGTATAAGTGTGTAGTCTACATTTGTTTGACGAAATGAATAAATAAATTATGTATCATTCATGGTTAGAAAATACGTTTTTGATCCCAAAGGTGTGATGAGGAATCAATCATTTCTGACATGCCGAAGAAACGCCCATAGAACACTCAAAAACAAATTTACCCTCGAATTGATTAGCCCTCATAAAAGAATATTTCCACTAGGTGTTAATGATTCATCTCTCACTTCGCCGGACAGCCTTCCGGGAAAAAGATGATCGGAATTTCAATTAAGACTCCATTAAAACTAAATCAATCCCCAGCCCCAAACCTAATCTTACGACGAACAAATCTCTGCTTAATTATTCAACTAAAAGGATTACAGCACGCAGTTGCAGTGCGCCAGGACGACCGAGCAGCAGAAAGCAAAACCGAACCGGGTTTACTGAAGTAATCCTTTGCGTCCATAGCCATCTCGCATCCCCACCGAAATTGACCATCGTTCGAGCCCTGCTTCTGTGGCCGAAAGTTACTCCTGCCTCACTATCCCGATGAAGTGCTATCCCATTTCTTTCAAATTAATTTATTTTCTTATTCCAATCACATTTCGGTCCCATACAGGAAGATTTATCTTTTACCAAAGGGGTAATTAAAGTTCACTGTGTTGTGTTTGGGAGAGACGGCTCCCTGCACACACACCGGGAAGGCAGGGAAGGGTTAAAGTGTTTCTCTCCTGAGCTCGGGCTCGAGTTTCCTCAAGCAGAAAGGAAGCTGTGGCTAACTTATGATTATTTTATTAGCCAGGGGATCAACATTATGGTGTGATGTCGCATGAAGGAATGGCATTAGAAAGGACACATTTGTTGGCTGTTAATTGTTTCCGTGCCATGCGGGTCTGTTTAAGATGCTGGCTTAGAATGAAGCTAGTAAACCGGATGCTTGAAGTACACATTACTTGTTATTGTAGCATTTTATGGGAGAAACATTCTGTGGTGATGTTGTCAATCCTACATTGTAGGATAATTTGGATTCGTCTTCTAGGTATCAACTCGTTAGAAAATGTTGTTGATAAATATGTTTGTGGTTTCTATATTTCATCATGTGTAAATTCAAAATCATGTCTCATGATTATTCAATCCATTTTTTTTTCATTATTGTTGTTGGAACATCGACCTATCAAATACAAAAATACGATGAGCGGGTTTAGAAGGGTAAAATATTGTTTTCAAGAGAATCAAGTCTATATTTTTTGTATCTCTCTGGAAGAAATGTATTCAAACTATGTATCGAAACTTATTTTCGGGAATGTGGTGCGGGTCGGCTGTTTTACCAATTGATTTTTTTCAACCTCACTAACCTGATTCCACCATACACATATCATTGTGTTCCTTCCGGAGCGATTTGAAATTTCTGTCGATGTTACTGATAGGTCTGAAAAATCATGTCCGATTATCAAACTCATCCGGTCATCAATTTCTCGAATATATTTCTGTTGTTTGCTTATCATTATAAAATAATCGTCTCAATAGAATCAATAATCTCCATTATTTATTAAAATAAAACAGGTATTTTTAACGATCCAAACGTTGAACTAAATAAATGCTTCTATATCCATGACTTTTTTTACCGCTAAAAGCACTTTCAGTTATATTGAAATCAAATCACTCAATTTGTTCAAATTGAGTAAGATAATAAAGATTTCGCACAGCAGCTTGAAAATGGACGCTTTCGATACGAATGATTCACACTCTGTGATATGGGGTCCAAACTTGAACTACGTATTCTAGCGTGTATCGAGCTGGAGAACAAAATAATAAGGTCTTTCCCATACTACCGGCTTAGTGGAAGCCTCGGTAGTCAATGTTCCGTTTATTCCGCCGAAGCTTTTGCAATTGCGAAAGCTACAAGGCAAATACAAAATAGAAGCGCAATTTTCACCGATTCTGCAAGCTGTTGTTGCATCATCCTTTCATTCAAAAAATTGTAAAAGAGATGAAGGATAAACAAATCATTCTATGCTGGGTTGCTGCACCCAAAACTGATTTTTAGCTCATGTTCTGTCATCCCAATTTATGACATTAAATAAGACATAACATAACAGAAAATGTCATAACTCACAAATACTGATAAGCATTTGTTTAATATACATGGTACAGCAATATAAGATTAATACGAGCGAGCGAAACAAAAGACAAATAAGCTTTCCGCATACTTTGCCACATACACGGTCTAGACCGAAATTGTGTAGAAAGATTGTGTGGCAAAAATATCAATCTACCTGGAACAACGCAGATACGAGAGGCCCAAAACTCATTGAAGGAACCATAACGAGATAGACAGACAGAAAAACTAGGCAAATAATCCTGACCAGATTGCGTCTGGGACATACTTGGTTCAACAAAAAGTATCTGTTCAATAGGAAACCTCCCGCGATGTGTGACATCTGTAACAAACCAATCACTGTGAACCATATACTTCTCGATTGCTGTAAATACGCTATTAAAAGGAGACGAAACGGACTACCAAACAATATAAGGGATACCTTGAGTAACAACAACAACATGGAAGAAAAAGTACTGAAATTTTAAAAAGACATCAAACTGTACAATCATATATGAATTACTGCAAACTCATAAAATTTAATACAGAGGCGAATTCCACAGAAGGCAAAGTCTCTATAAAAATAAAAAAAATAATAAGGTCTTTAAAGCGTGAATACACATCGAAGTTTATTAGAAGCCACTTGTTGTTTTTAATAAAGACAACAATTTCCCCTTATTTTGATAAAGACAACAAGTGGTCCTTACAAAATTAAACAATGGTCGAATTTACAAAAATTTAATGATCGATCGGAAATGTCACCAATAGGTCATTCATAATTCATCCGTCCTTTAGTAAGCGACCAGATGGCAGCGGTAGCGGCAACGAGGCTTTCCAAATGGCCATTCTCGAGACCGAGAGTTTCGTTTTCCAAATTAGTATTTCTAATGTTTTAAGGCGAATGAACTGAGAAAGTTTCTCCCGAATTGACCCAAGCTATCTCACCCGGTAAAAAACTATTAAAATCAATTCGCTTCCAATTACTTAGGATATAATTTAAGAACAAATAGT